>NC_137228.1:10401834-10519334 GCF_949987685.1 Ammodytes marinus
AGAATGCTTACAATGAATATAAGTTCTTTAAAGAGCCGGTAATTAATGTCGCGTCTTGTTCATATGTGTACTACATACACCAGGTACAGACGGTACAGACCCTTCATTTGACGTTTTATTTGTTAAAAAAAAATGTGTGTCTTTCCCTTTCAGATGATCAAAATGACATTTCGCTAAGCGGACGTCTGACTTGCTTGCCCTCAGACTCACCTTTTCATTGCCGCTGCTGAGATTCCTCACAGCCTGTCTGTCTATTCATCTGTCTGTCTTTCTGTCCCTGCTTCTTTTCACCCCCCCCATACTTCACACACTTACTCCTCTGTACTTATTTAAAAGGCCAGTGATTGTACTCTTTCCCAATGTAAATAAAAGTCTGAAGGCCGTGTGCGCCTCCCATTTATAGCACCGCTTTCCTATTTTATTTGCGTTAAATGGAGATTTATATGATATCAATATCAGTATGAATTCTTTGTGTATGTTTGACACTGACAAACATGATATGTTGTCCCATTTATTAATGTGATGTGTCTTTTTTGGAGCGTGTGCTGGAGAGTAAATGAATGTGTTTTATTATTTTGTGTGTGTGTGTGTGTGTGTGTGTGTGTGTGTGTGTGTGTGTGTGTGTGTGTGTGTGTGTGTGTGTGTGTGTATGTGTTTGTGTGTGTGTTTGTGAATAAATGTGTATTATTCAAGTACATCCACATGCCTCTCTGTGCTTAACCCCTCACCGGGCTCAGCCAATAGACAGTGACCTCCTGGTTGATTTCGTCCAATAGGAAATTGGCACAGAGTTCGACCTGAAGAGGGAGGAGCTTAAGGAGGTGCAGGGCTTAGCCAATCAGCTCTCAGAAGCTGGCGCCGCCAATCTAGTGGAGCCCCGGCAACTCCAGCTCAACAATCGCTGGGTTGAGGTGGAGGGCAAGTTCATACCCTTCAAAAGACAATGTGTGAGTTTCAGTAGGCACGACTTCTATATCTACAGCACTAACAGAGAATACTAATACTTCTCCATAGTACTACCACCTTTAAAGACGTGTGTGAGTCCTTCAGTAGGTAACAATTGTTTTTCACTAACTATTAACATGGAATTTGCTTGAAAAAGCTTCAAATGACAAATGTCCAAAATGAATCCGCTTCAAAATGTGGTTCACAATCCGCAGTGCAGTGGGCTTCACATTCCTGTATACTGCTAAAAATAGAAGTCAGAAAGAGAAAGTTTAGGTTGAAATAAGGCTATTAAGATGACCAAGTAAACCAAAAAAACATTATGGTTTTAACAAAAGGATGTATTCTAATTCACTGTACAATTTCATTTCTGACCTGAGTATAGGCCGGTTCCGAACATATAGATTACTGTATCTGAAGACTTATCCTTAATGGTAATATGATGCTCCAACCATATACCCCAAAAGCATAAAACGTTGCTTCAGTTTAAATTCATTCTGGCAAGGATAATTATGGAAGGTACACTGAATAAATTCATACTTCTTATCTCATTAAGTCTACCTATAGTATTTTCATAAATGTAAGGCCAGGGTTAGCATAACAAAAAAGTTATTCTAAATCAGAATTCAATTGTTCCCTTTAAAAGTTGGAGATGCTTTTTTTGTTTTTCTTTGCTGCATTCTCATTTTACATGTCTCGTCATGTGAAGCGCGCTCACATGTCTTAATCTCATTGGTTTGCTCTTTCTGACTCTGTGTCACCGCATGCCTCCTTCGACCTATCACATCACACCCTCACAGTTCCCTGACCTGCCAATCTGTGAAGATGTATGTACTCTGTCACCCAATCACATGCACTCACACCCATATGGTATCATCTGTTGAACTTGGACAAACACACATCTGAGCTGTCAGGTTTCAGACTGCTAGTAATGCATTTCTTCAGGCAAGGCGCGATGAGAGGGAATCATTATTTAATGGCCTTTTCATTTTTGACTCGACACATTTGCTCTTACTCAGCGATTGTCCTGCTTCACTGTTCTGATACAGTGAACCTGGGAGCTGCCCAGGTCTCCCCTGCTGCTCTACTTAAGCTGTTAAGGCACTTCAGCGCATTGCTCAAGGACTCTTAACTCAGTAATTGGTGCGCTTCATTTCCCATAGCAAATTCAATCTGGTGTGGGTGCTCTCTATCTGTTATCACACATGCCTGGTTTGACTTTTAAAATACTGCACCAAACCTTGCATACATATTATGAAATTTAGAGATTATTATATGAAAGCAAAGTGTCCTTGAGCAAAGCACTCGATCTCCTAGCCGAGCCATGGCTGTCGTTGGATCAGACAGCTGTGCTGGGAGGAAATGTACCCGCAATTGTATTCAAAGCATGTATATTAGAAAGATGGTCCTCAATAATATTTTTAACATTTAGGACTCTATTGTTATAATAAAATAATCCTACATTATGGTTGGGCATATTACTCTAGAAGTCATGGCCAATCACACTTGTTACGTTAATCCCTTTTGTTTGTTACACTAGAATTTTCAAGTTTCAACATGACACTTAATGTAAATGATATCATCCACTCTACTTTAGTGTCACCCCTTATGTGTCAGACACCTTAATGTCTCTGACTATTTATTAATATGCTGCAGTGCTGCCTAGTTTCTTCAAACAATGGATTTTGATAAAAAGCCGAAAGCAGTGCAGATGTGTGTTCAGTCCTATAGTCATCAGGAAGGAATAACGAGAGTAGACCAGATCATGAGAGTGGGAGACGCATGCTTACGTTCTATTCTTTCTATTTAAAAAAACAAAACAATCTTTGTGTCTGGAAGAGTGATGAAATCCAGCTAGAAAACTGGAGGCCTATACATCGATTTTTGAACATGCTGGAAAAGGAATCTTTGTTTTCCTGGCAGAGAGCTAAAGACTAGTCAGTCCAGACAAAGAAATCTAAAGAACCAAAATAACTGCTACAGGCAAAACCTTTCCTGTTGAAAGTGACACTCTAACCTGGGAACTAAATCTGATCTCCACACAGTAAACAGCCAGGCGGTGTTATTGTTTCACTAGCAGCCTCTCGCTCTCATCATCTACATCTGCTAATACATAAACACATGCACACCATGTCAAAACATTTCTCCATGTGAAAAATAAAATGTATGAGAAGGTGGGTCTGTGTTTGTGTGTGTGTGTGTGTGTTTACACTAAACGTAGTTGTTATTTTCACTATGAATACGATCTACTATATGAGAGATAATACTGTGTGCATCTGTCACACTGGGTTATATGAGTGAAAAATGTTAAACTATTCCTTTAATATATGCGCCATAACCCTTATCCCCTAAACATATTTTGCATGTTTGAATGAGCTGCAAGTTACTTTATTGAATTAGAGACATGTTTGCCCTGTCATAGTGTGTACATATCTGTATATTATTTCTCTCTTGACCAGTTGTCATATACATAAAAAGCTCTCTTTCCCATTATAACCCAGTATGACAGAGCTCCCGCCCTGCACAATGCTGATAGTGAGCAGAGAAACTGGGACATTCACAGACTCTGGCCCCTTGCATTTCTCTTCATAACACACATTACAAATGAACACAGAATGCATGGGTTAAGTCCAGGCAGCCACCGGGGTTGAATATTTATATCCCTGTAAAGGATATTCAGTTCATAGTAGTGGGTGAATCAGTGCGTCACTCCACCCCCCTTCCCCCTGGTACAGACATTATTACTGTCACACCAGGCAAACCCAGCACTGACATGTAACTTAAAGGCCATGCAGAAATCATTAACTTTATGTAAGGGCGGCTCATGATGCTAATGTGTGTGTTTTATCTGGGGGTTCATTAAAAAAGTGTCATTGAGCATGGGAGAAGCGATTGCCCAGGTGAAAGAAGCATATATAATAATGAAGGGAAATGAAGAGAGTGCAGAGTGTTAATATCCCGGGTGTGGAGACTCCAGTGGTAGCTTCATTTGCCATGCTGAGCACAGAGTATTGTGTATCATGGTCAGGGGAATGTGAGAAAGTTATTTAAGGGGGTTAAATCACTATCGAAGGCTCAAATGAATTATAACGACAGCTGGGATATGATCATGATATACAATAAGGGATGAAAAATGTATTAGAATTGGATTCTTTCTGGACCCAGTATGAGAGTACGTGGTAGCTATCTATCCCACAACCTTGAAACGATCTGGGGTTTTATATATTTATATGGTTGTCATAAATAATGTTTTTTTTCTATCAATCTGATTAAAATGTTCTCATATTTTTACTTTTTTCTATTTTATTTTTAGTTACGGTCTAGTGAACTTCTTTAATAACTCAAATCCCAGATTGGTTCAAAATAAAAATTGTATCCCTTTAAGCCTTGGTTTGTTGGCCTGGTTAGAGAAATTAACGAGCACGATAAAATTATTTTTGTATGAAGTCATAGTTTGTTTGTCTTTTCTGACCTGCCTCTATGCGTGTGCGGTTGTGAACATGAATGTATGTTGTTGCTTACACCACCCTCGGTGCGTGTGTGTGTTTGTGCGTGTGTGTGTGTGTGTGTGTGTATATGTGTGGGTGTCCAGGAGTACCTATCAGAACTGCAGGCGCTTCTGCGTTCCGTGTCAGAGACGGACTTCAAGCTGAACTCTCCTGAATACTGGCCCGCAGCGTATTATAACCTGCCTCAGCAAGAGCACTGCCTGAAGGTCAGCTCAGCTACACTCTCTCTGTGTGAGAGCCACACACTGTATTTCTCTAATAGAAAAAGTACACTGAATAAATACTAGAATAATAGTCTCAAGGCATAGGCTAATTATTTGAATGACAAAGCATAAAAATGCCATAAATAGGGAAAAATATGTTATCTATATGTATTTTCTATGTAAATTGCACCCTTACCATAACCTCCTTAAACCCAGGAGGTAAAGGTCAGCACAGACAAGCTGCTGGCCCCTGTGGAGGGAGTGTTGGCCCGGAGAGAGAAGATGGTGTCTGAAGCACGGCCTCTAGAAGGCCAGAAGAGCCAGGAGACAGCCACCCTCCTCAGTACTAACTGGGACAAACTCAACAAGCTCTACCAGGACAGACTCAAGTAAGGATGGAGAGTTTCCAGGTTTATTTACAGTATATACTGTATACACTGTTTATGTGTACTTGATGCATGAATATTGATTCAGATTTGATATGTTAATCTGCGTGTGTTTGTGCACTTCAAGGCGTTGGCAGGATTGCAACTCTAAGTGGCAGAAGTTTGTTATGGATCAGAGGGTGCTGGAGGAGTGGCTGATTGACGCTGAAAGCACTTTGAAGCTGGCCGAAAGTGAACCAGCACAACACAGACAGCACCTCAGGGTAACACACACACACACAAACACACAATCACACACAACCACTACCACAATATTTTTGTACAGATATAACCACACAATCCTTTTACCAATTGTTTTGAGCTCAACCTGATACTATATTTTAACATTACCTGACCGCCACAGTTTGATTAATTGGCAAATGACCTGACCTAACAAGACCTATTTGCAGCCTGAATGCCTTCATACTTTGACACAATGAGTAAATGTCCCGTCCAGATGTTGATGGACATTTTATATATTATACATGAAATGACTTGCCAGGAAAAGACATGCCATCACACATACCACACAATGCAACATCACAACATGACATGTCATTTTCTGTGTGAATGGTTTATTGTCCATATGAAGTCAGTAACACACACACACACATACACACACACACACACACACACACTGGCACACACTGGCACACAGATGGTAGTTGTCCATAAGAAAAAGGCAGTGAGTGTCTGACAGTGCAGTACGCCTCAAAACAAACCGAACACTTTCCTTTTTTAGGCCTTATGTAACAATATTATGTCATCAATTTTGACATTTCAATGTTGCATCAACCCCTCCTAAGAATTGAAATTGAAGGATTATAAAAAGCAATTTTACAAAATTGTAGGAACAATGGGATTTTACTTAACTGAGATTTGGATTAATAATGAATGAGGAGGCATTTTCACATAGGAAAGATGGCTTGTGTTCACAGATGTCTCACTGAGTTGACTTTTCATTACAGTTGCTGTGGTTAAACTGAAGCACTCAACCATTCATATGGAGCACTGTTATGTGTGTGTGCTTGTGTGTGGGTAGGTGTGTGTGTCTTATTGCGTCATCAGACATGCCCGGTTCACTTTGGGCTGCTGTGATCAGCTCTCAATGTCCACCTGCACACAAAGGGATGCAGTGTCCAAGTGCCACTCAAGTGCCAAGTGCCAACCTGTGTGTGTGTGTGTGTGTGTCTGTGTGTCTGTGTGTCTGTGTGTGTGTGTGTCTGTGTGTGTGTGTGTGTGTGAGACAAGGAGAGAGAGATAGAGGGTGTGCATTGCATTGAGACAGAGGACCATCTGGTACCTCAAATCACAAGCTGCCACCTGAACCGCACCCAATCCTGAACCCCCGGTGTAACAACACACACTGAGACACATATTGAATAAGTACATGAATCATGGACTTATATACACTTGTGGGAACCTACACAAAAACCCGACAATAAAAAAGCTAATCCTTGTGTGTGTCTGTGTGTTTGCAGGACCTAACAGACGCCATACCTGTCCAGGAAGTGGTGTTGGGCAGGGTGAACTCTGCAGGAGAGGAAATCAGCCAGTTGAGCACACCAGACGATGCCTCGAGGCTCCGATCGCAGCTCAAGCTACTCAACACTCGCTGGGCTAACGTCTGCCAGCAGCTCAACGAGCGCAAGAGGAGGTGTGTGTGTGTGTGTGTGTGTATGTGTGTGTGTGTGCAGTTCAAGGATTATCTATGCTTGTCTTGCATTCAAATGTCCCTGAAAGAAATGTTTTATGAAATATTTATAATATATATATAATTGTGATTGTGTTAAAAAGTGAGACCCATTCCACCTTGGTTGTGTGTCCCCTTTCAAAATGAGCCATTGGGACTGTGCTCCATTCCTTTCCCTAGAACATGTCTCACTCTCCTTTTCCTGTTTTTATTTTGTCTCTTGCTGCCCCCCCCCCCACCCCCCATTCACTCCTATAGGTCTGAGGAGTCTCGTTCGGCGGCCGCAAACCTCCAGGAGGACATGGGCTCAATGCTGGGCTGGCTGGACAAAGCAGAGGGCGTCCTGGCCATCCCTCTTCAGCCCGCAGAGCCACAGCACATCAGGGATACTCTAGGCAAAGTCCAGGTACTATCCACACAACACAACAGCCATTACAATTGGCCACTGAGCTCTGTGTGTGGGTGTGTGCAGCTCTGAGTAATTCAATTTGCATGATATTATAGTGTAAATGAGATTATTACATTATTAAACTCATGTCCTTATATGTATGTGTGTTGGCTTGTTTATTCCAACTGAGATAAGTGTACGGTTTAATTCTGAAATTCAACCTTGAAAGTATTTCATTGTTCGTGTGTTTAATTTTTTATTGATGGAATGCTCAGTTCATTGAGCCGTTGCAATTATTTTTAAATTAAATTCAGTGTGTGTGTGTGTGTGTGTGTGTGTGTGTGTGTGTGTGTGTGTGTGTGTGTGTTCATCAGGCTCGCGTCGAGGAGCTTCCTGCCAAGACGTCTGCGATGGAGGATCTGAACTCCAGACACAAACAGATTACACTACCAGCCGACGGGCAGAAAGACATCAGGCTCATCAACGGGCGCTGGGCTCAGGTAAGGCAGCTAGCTAGCCACTGTGAATACTAGAGCTGACAGCAGGCACAGGCTTTTAGTAAACAGCCATTCATCTCCACTCACCATAACAAGGCTACACCAGGCTACATAATCATGTCACACACATTGTGAACATTTTTCTAAGGTATTCTCACATTACTGAATAAACAAAATATCCTCACAGGAAAATTGGAACCCTAGAACACCTTTTTTTAAGTTAGAAAGTGTGACTTAAAAGGTTACTGTTTCACTGTTGTTGTTGTTTACAGCAGCTGGGCCCACAGTTTTGTTCACAAACATATTCTAGTCTTAAATTTGGTTCAAGGTGCTTCATAATTATTTTGTTTTGATGTATGATGATATAATTATTCAATACCAAGAATTACATGTAGAGTAAATTCGCAAATGTAAACACCCCCCTCACCTTCCCCCCTCCTCTGAAACTGCATAGTGCAACTTTAACTGGCTTGCTGTTGGCTTTATTTTGTAGCATAACTCCTTTAATCCTGAAATTTCACGGTCATTACATCTACCTAAACTCTCCTTAGTGGTTTTAAATGGTCAGGAGTGTTATGTAGCTGAATGTCTGACAGCCTGTCCATGTTTAGGTGTCCAGGGCTCTGCCTGAACGTCAGCTGGAGATCGAGTGTCTGCTGAGGGAGCTGGAGCAGCTTCATGGTCAGCTGGATGAGCTGTCTGCCTGGGCCGCTAGCACCAGAGCCCAGCTAGAACAGGGCCAAGAGGAGCCATCAGCCAGGGTATAACACACACACACACACACACACACACACACACACACACACACACACACACATACATAAACAAACAGCCTAGTAGTTATTTATTTCTGCTATTTTCCCACATAAGCCTTCATTACCCTATCATTACATATGCTGGCCAGTTTCATATTAAAAAAAAAGCTTCCACAAAGAGCAGGCTGGTCCTTTTTATGTAAAGTATTTTGGACGGTATATTCTACTTTTGTGTTGTTGTTTTTTTTCTCCAGCTGATCGAGGAAGTTCAAGTCAAGCAGCCAGAAGTGGAGTTGACTTTGGAGCGAGGCGATCAACTGTTGAAGGACAGCCCTCCCAGCCAACCAGCCAGGGTGAGGAAGTCAAACACTTATCTCAATGCTTTGAAAGGAACCAACAGCGTCATTGTGGCATATATGCTTCTTCATAATGCTGTTGACTGTATGACGCAGTGAAAAACGTATTTTTGATGATAAAGGGCAAAGACAAAATGTACTCCTTCAGGGTTAATGTGTTGGCTTGCGGCATTTCTCTGGGGGAGTTAAATACATGGAACACTTTCCTCTTTCACAGCTCTAGTTCTGCTTGAAATATCTCACAAAAATACATATTATGTTCCCCATCAATTCATGTCAGAGAACATTGCATATTTTGAAGATCAGAAGCATACACAGAAGCATATTTAATTTGGAAAAAGTTCCACTGAGCATGCCCCACCACCTCAATTTAAAATAAAAGCCTTTTCTTACACTTGTCAATGCTGACTGTGTGTGTGTGTGTGTGTGTGTGTGTGTGTGTGTGTGTGTGTGTGTGTGTGTGTGTGTGTGCGCTGACAGGTGAAGCATGCCAAGCTGAGAGAAGACTGGCTTGTGATCCTGGAGCTGGTGAGGCAGCACAAGGAGAGGATGGCCGCTCTGCTAATAGCCAAAAAAGCCAGTAAGACTTCAATTTATTCAGTGGGTCGCTTGATATGTTTGTATGATAGTGTGTGTTAGAAAGCTTCGAGGGCACAGAATAATTATAGTATATTCGGTAGTATGTTTAGCCAACTCTCGCCATGATAATGCAACTTCTGAAGATTTAGGATTTGAGTTAGGGCTAAAAATTAAATTAAGGAAAGTAATGGGCAGGGGTTTACATATCTTCAAAACTAATAATTGAATATAGGATTAAATAAGTATAATTTTTCGGCTACAGGGGTCTTGATGATCTGACCAGGCTCTGGTGTGTAGTTGCTAAACGGTTATTCTGAGCTCTGAGCTAACAGAGAGATTTCCATCTTGCGATATAAAATATATTTCCACTTATCACTTTTTTGCGATTTATAGAGTTCAAAGCATAAAAACAAACTTTTTTTTTGGTGTTCCCAGATGAAAGTCTGTTAGGAAGTTCCCAGGCTGAATCTGCGGCGCTGGCTCAGTTCAACAAAGCCTGGGCGGAGCTCACTGATTGGCTGACCATGCTGGATAACATGGTGCAGAACAAGCGGGTGGTGGTGGCTGACCTGGATGACATCAACGACAACATCAGCACAATGAAGGTCAGAACCTCACAGATCTCTGTTAAAGGTGCTACGAGGAACTTTTAAAATATTTCTGAAACTTTCTAATTTTTCCTCCGATGATCATAAATGACACGTTACAAGCAAATTTTCATTTTTCATTTATTTCATTTAACTTTTATTTATCCTCGAGAGACCAATTGAGGGGTGACCCTCATTTTCAATGAGACCATCCCTGCAAAGAATGCTATTTCTATATCATTTTTCTTAATGCCTTTGTCATGGGTACGCTCACCCAGGAACTACAGATGGCGTAGTGAAAAACACAACCGGTTTTGTCCAAAGGGGGTGCAAGAATGAACAAAAACTGAAAGTTCCTCAGAGCACCTTTAACTAGATGTACAGAACAACACTAAGGGAACTGTTGTAGTTCAATGTACCACATGAAAGTAGGGCTGGGAAGATATTAGACAAGATTTACCGTATCCTTTGTACATGATGAGGATAAGAAGTTATTTTCCAATCAGGCGTCTCTGAAGGAGTTGGACCAGCGGCGGCCATTCCTGGAGAGACAGGTGACAGCAGCCCAGAACCTCAAGAACAAAACCAGCAACCAGGATACCCGCAATGCTATCACTGAACGCAGTATGTCAACAACCACACACACACTAACACTAACACACACACACACACACACACACACACACACACACACACACACACACACACACACACATTATTATCTCATTTATATACAGTCTATGATACTGATGCAAATGTACAAATTTAAATCGAAATGTGATTGGTGAAACAATGTAAACAGAAAACAGGAGTTGACCATCACAGACTTATATAAATCTTATTCACCTGTCAAACGAAGCATGTGGCACCCCGTCCCTTATATCTGCATATCATTTACACATGTCATACTCTAATGTATGCAGGACAGCCACTCTTGGCCTGCTAAAGGGAATAATAGGTGCAGCTATATATACAGTACATACCCTACATGCAACATCAAGAATAAAACACAATAAGATTTAGAAAAAAACAAAACAACCTATTTGACTTGCAGCATTAAAGATAAAATGTTGCCAAGTGAGAAAAAAAAAGCAAATATTGAATGACTGTAGTCGGGGTTTTCTACTGTTGGTCAGGTTAGCATTTATTTACCTATATATATATTTTTTTTTTTATTGTATTTTTTATTATTTTTTTTATCATAAAAGCAAACAAAGAAAGCAACAAATGAAACAAAGGTTCCAATTTAGAAATTTCTTTCTTTCTTTCTTTCTTTCTTTCTTTCTTTCTTTCTTTCTTTCTTTCTTTCTTTCTTTCTTTCTTTCTTTCTTTCTTTCTTTCTTTCTTTCTTTCTTTCTTTCTTTCTTTCTTTCTTTCTTTCTTTCTTTCTTTCTGTGGTTGTAGTTGAGAGGCTTCAGACTCACTGGGAAGACTCTCAGACCAAACTCTCAGATAGGACAAAGCAGCTCCACAACATGTTGCAGGACTCCACCAACTGGCTGGATGCCAAAAACGGAGTAGACCATCACATCAAGTGCGCCAGTGAGTGGCTGGAGTCCTGGCAGGAGATTACCTACACAGTGGACGCATTGAAGAAACAAAACGCTGAACTGAAGGTAGGGCTAGATGTCCCACTCCCTAACTTCATCAATGTCTCAAAAAATATTGTCTTTTAGTCCAGTCTCTGTTTTGTGTCCCAATTAGCTTTGTCATAACTTATTATTTTATCCACCTTGCATGTGGGAGTTATAAACAGGTGGCTTCAAAATGTTATATTAATCATCCGTGGAGTGAATCCAGAGTGAATCATGGACATTTTTCAAAATCGTTTCAGTTTGTCAGTTTTTTTCCTTTTTTCTTTCTTCACCCTCCCTCCCTCCCTCACTCCCTCACTCCCTCCCTCTCTCCCTCCCTCCCTCCCTCCTCAGCACTTTGCGAAGGAGCTGCAGCAGTGGCAAGGCCAGGTGGACGAAACCAACGCACTGGCCAACAAACTGCTGACACTGTACGCCAACGATGACACGCACAAAGTCCACCAGGTCAACGACAACATGGTGGCCACCTGGACACACATCAACAAGCGGTAACTACACTTAATTGAACACAACCCAGGAAGTCACAGGTTTTACTCTTTTGTTAATGCAGCACAGTTTTCTTTGTATCTGGTTGGATCATAGGGCACTGTGCAAATCACCCTACTGTGCTTTATGGGGTGCTCCAAGGCTCTGTACTCAACACACTTTTATTTACTCTGCGTGCTCAATTTAACATTGAATGGAACTCATTGTTATGCAGATGATGAGGTTTTTTAGATCTCTGAAAGTAATCCATAGTATTTGCAATCAATATTTTAACCAAACCTGGAGTTGAAAGCTGACACAGCTCACTAGCTCATTACTTATTTGACTAGTTCCAATTAGACCAACAGAAGTTGTTAAAAAAGTCAAGTTGATGAATGTTAAATGTCTTGCAGAATTCAAGACTATTATTCATTGTGTGGCAAATGAATGCTTTATAAGTCGTTTCTGTTCTCAGACTTATCATCTTAGCCTTTTTTAGTATTTTCATTTTTTATTATAAGCTTTGAGTACGATTTCATCCACTGCCTGGTTTTGTATTGTTGTCTACAACTATCTCCTTTGCAAAATATTTTTTTTAACAAGACATACTTGGATAAATAAAGAATTAAAATCAATTCTGGAATCTAAACAAAACAGAAAACACGGAAAGGGTACTCAGTTTTGCTCACTGGCTACATATATTTGGTGATGTTTATCTTGTAATGTAAAATAGACTTGAAATGTACACGTGTCTCTGCAGTGTTGGAGACAGGGAGGCGGCATTAGAAGCAGCTCTTAAGCTGATGCAGCAGTTCTATCTGGACATGGAGAAATTCCTCAACTGGCTGACAGAGGCTGAGACCACCTGCAACGTATTGATAGATGCCACCAACAAGGAGCAGCCCGCAGCCAGGAACCTGCTAGCACAGTGGAGGGTAAGACACACACACACACACACACACACACACACACACACACACACACACACACACACACACACATACACACACACACACAGGGTCAAGTCACCTGGTTGTTTATTGCGCTATAAGAACATTGATGTTCATTGCACCTTAAATCTCTGTAAAATGTTTTCGGTGTTAAAAAATATAATACAAGGCCAAACAGCCTCTGTTCTTGTAGTTCAATCGTACATTTCCAAAGAACAAACGGAATATAGACAGCATATAGTGCGTGCTATGCTGCTTTGTAAACCAGTGCTCATTTATTTCTCATCTGGAATTATACACTTTGACCTGAGACTGATTAAATATGTAGGTTAATTGAGGCCAAACTGAATCATTAAGAAGTCTTCTCTTTAAAAACCTTTATGTTTAAATAATTTATATTTACATGAAAATTGTATATTTCTTCTTAAAATTGGCTGAGGGTGTATTATGATAATGGCAGAAACACCCAATGAGGCTGGGGTACTCAACTGAAGATATGTCGTACTGGTTGAAACATCACTGAATGGTCATCACGAAAGTCATTCCAGCAAAGAAGATGCTTTCAACACCACTCAAGACTCGTGCTGTGCAAAATCGTTCGGGATTGCAACTCCTAATCCTATAAGGGAACTCCTAGTCCTATAAGGCAAATTATAGTAATAATATTCAATTATTATTTTACACAGAAAATAGGAGCAGAATTGTTAAGCCTTCTCTGTTCTCTGAATGCCTTTTAAAGTGTGTCTTGGTAGCAGCAGGGCTACACTGAGCAGCCAAAAATATCTGGTGTAGACCCATTTAAATAAGGGTTAATCGATTGAGAGTGTGTAACATTACTTGACACATCTCCTTGGACATGGTGGTGATGGGGGGGGGGGGGTTGATCAATATTGGGTCTTAAAGGCTGAATGATAGAATTCCAATGATATTCGATTGAACGGCATTCAAGGACTGATTGACTGGAGGAGCCAGGACAGAAAAATCGTTGGGCAGATATGGTGATGTAGGGACTTTGCCTGGAGAAGATTATTAACAGAAGTAAATAGCAGAAAAATCGCCTATTGGGGGATAGAAGGTCATGTTGCCTTTCCAATCACTGCTTATAAAATCCTCCTGTAGGTTCTCCTGTCAGGCAGGCTTAAGGCTACGGCATTAGGGCTGGCCTTTATGCTCAAACCGAGATGATTAAATGTGTCACTCGGCTGCATTTAACAGCTCCCTTCCCTTTTTTATGTTGACCTGTACAGGAGACCTATTTTCAGCTGTTACAATTACTTTTACAATTTTAGTTTCACAACCAGTGGTTTCACAACTATTTTATATCTTAGCTATAACGATCAGGAGTTTTCTACACCTGATGTTATGTAGATCTTCACCGGAGCAAAGCAAGGGATCCATTTTTCTGTTTGTGGTTTCATGATTAAGGGTTTATTGGCAACAGAAAAAAAATTTATTTGGTAAATGATCAGCACTGAGGTTGACCAGACATCATCACTGTAGAAACTCAAACTTCACCAGCAAAAATAGACATGCGTACACTGTTTGATTGACAGGTGATCGCTTTGATGTTAACGCCACATAAATCAAAGACAGCAATGTTAAGAACTTTGAAACTTTCTCCTCCCAGACATCAGGGACATTTCCAGTTTTTGACCCAGAGTTCAAGACGCTCTTCCTTGCCCTGGCTGGTATGACAGGAATGCTGACGTGGCAGCATCGTGCAATTTCATTGGCCAGTCGGTGCCTGGCAGACAAATGCAAAATCCCCACACTGCATTGTGGGTGTTGAAGGGAAAGCTCTGTTCTGAGAGAGAACATATTTTGACCCCAGGCCCTCACCCTGCACCCACACACACACACACACACACACACACACACACACACACACACACACACACACACACACACACACACACACACACACACACACACACAAAGAACGTACATACTGCCAAGGCAACTCACATGCAGCATTTTGGAAATACATTTTTAGATACACACTCTTGGAAAAGTCATGTTGTGCACACTTCCATTCCACACACACACACACACACGCGCGCACACACACACACACACACACACACACACACACACACACACACACACACACACACACACACAGCTCTATAAGTACAACAGCAGCACTGTATGCAGAGCTGTGATAGTCTTCTGTGTCCAATTATAATGGCGGACGGCAGTGCGGTGTAGCATCCAGAGAGCGAACACACACACACACACTTGCGGGTTGAAACACTACACACAGATAACGTTTAATTGGAAAATGAGCGGGCTCATCGTTTTATGCATCCTTTCAAGTTCTCTGTGCCTCTCTCCTCCTCCTCCTCCTCCTCCTCTTCTCTCTTCTTCATCCTCTGCATCTTTCCAACTCACACTGACTCACACTGTCCAACTCCTTCTCTCTTTTCACCACTTACTCACTCTCTGTCCGTCTCTCCATGACTCTCCCTCCCTTCCTCCTCATCTCCAAATCTCTCTCTCTCTCTTTGTCACACACACACATGCACGCGCACACACACACACACACACACACACACACACACACACACACACACACACACACACACACACACACACACACACACACACACACATTTAAACAGAGGGCATCCTAATGCAGTCACACTGGGAGCGTTTCTTGAGGGAATAGGAGAAGCAGATGATGCTTCTTCTTTTTCTTCTCCTTGACGTCTGGTTTTGGGGGATTCCAGAGTAAAGATGCTGCGCAGGAAGGTCTACCATGTTCAGGTTGGAAAAGAAAAAATTAAGAACTCTTCTTTTCAATGCAAAACAAGCATTGTAACCCTTATTAAAAGAGTTGTATTTTTTGGAATGTGACATCTGAAGATATAAATGACTTTCATTGACTGTGTGCGTGTAATCATCCGTTTGACATCTGTTTTCCGAAGTTTTAACAGGCAACTTCATAATCTACTGTTTTTGTAACACGAGAAAAAAAGTTTTTACTGTTTTCAGGCATTGATTCTTTGTCGGGAACTTGTCGCATTGGAAACAAAAGTGCTTTTCACATAAACCAGAAGTCTAAAAATACGCTGAATTCGCTCCTCGCGAGGCATTCGAGGTCAAGGAGAAGAATGCGTGTATTTTGAACAGAGACTAGGCGTGAACAAAATGTGAAACGATCCATTTTAAAACGAGGACATCAACGTTTGGGCATCAAACTTTCCAAAACTACATTTAATACTAAAGCCAAAGCTGCACCTCACCTTCACTGACTTTCTATTTGTTCTATTTCTAGTCTGTGTCCCTTACTTCGGTGCAATGACCCATTTTTTCATTCAGGTATCATTGAAATTTCATGTCATCTCATTGATCCTAAAACTTCATGTGAGTCTATAACATTTTCAAGATGTACAAACACATTTCTTTCTATTATTATTAGGGAGAACATCCGGACAAGTTTTTTTCAATCCTCCAACAGCATAGTGACGTGTTGGCAAATCAAAAACTCATGTAAAAGTAGAAACATGCTTAAATAATCACCAACTTCAAGTTCCTGGGTGTCCATATTTCACAAGACCTCTCCTGGTCACTCAACACCTCCACTCTGATCAAGAAAGCTCAACAACGCCTCTTCTTCCTCAGAAAACTGAAAAAAGCTGGACTCTCCCCTCATATCCTCTGGAACTTCTACCGCTGCACCATTGAGAGCATCCTCACCAACTGCTTCACGGTGTGGTATAGTAACTGCACTATGGCTGATAGGAAAGCCCTACAGCGAGTCGTAAAAACTTCTCAAAAAATAACTGTCACATCACTCCCTGCCCTCACTGACCTTCATCAATCACGGTGTCTGCAACGTGCAAACAAAATCATCAAGGACCACACACACCCCAGTCATGCACTGTTCTCTCTCCTCCCGTCCGGGAGACGTTACAGGAGCCTCAGGAGTCGCACCAGCAGGCTCAGAAACAGCTTTTTCCATAACACTGTAACACTGCTCAACACCAAGCCCCTACACTGGCCCCCCCCCGCGCCCCTTTTTTTTTAACATGGACCATGGACTGTCTGACTATACCTCTACCACTATGCACTTTACTTACGCACTTCAATAATGCACTTTATATTCATACTGCATTCTATGGACCCTTCAGAACTATATGCACTTTAAAAATGGACTGAATATTTAACTATGAAGATCAACTGCAATCTGAGACTTATGTATGTATTACTTGCACTTTATATTCATACTGCATTCTATGGACCCCTCTGAACTATATGCACTTTAATATTGACTGGATATTTTTTTACTTTGTTGACCAGCTGCAATCTATGTCTTATGTACTATTATTATTATAGCGCTGCTATAACAAAAAAAAACTTTTTATTAATTGCACTACTGGTTAGATGCTAAACTGCATTTCGTTGTACTGGTTGTCCTTACTTGTGCAATGACAATAAAGTTGAATCTAATCTAATCTAAATATAAAGCATTTATATGTAATGTAATTAATGGGTCATTTACTAATGCTTATAGGTCAGTAAGATAAGAACTAAAATAAAAAATACCCAGGTGAAAGCTATGTGTGTTTATTCCAATGTTTCTTCTATATTTAGTAGTTGAATCAGCAAAGTAAGACTTGATATTTCACTCTCAGTAGTCAGTGGAGATGTAGTAGTCGGCAATTAACATGGCATTTACAGATGAGGCAATGATTGATGCCACTTTTCTGCTTGCTGAATTTTTCTATTATGTGTTCCATTTACAGTTACATTTTTTTTATTTCAGGTACTTTGAAGTGAACCTTTCTTACGTCTTACCAAGAGCACTAAGGCTTGCACTGATGGATTGTGTCTAGAATTAGTTTTTGCACATCAAGGGAGCACCACTGACACAGTCACCAGCTGATTCCAGAGTGAATAGCACATACTGACATTTTCCTGCTACAAAAGGTTCCATCCCAAATGCATTAAGCCCTGCAATATGGTTCAATCCTGGTGGTTCACCTGATCCCATTACTGAGCACTCAAGCAGTAAAAAAAAGTGAATTGCTGAAAGATGGCTGCTATTACCAAGAAAATTAAGTGTGTGAATTTACTAGTTTAACTGACTCTTACTTTGTGTGTGTGTGTGTGTGTTTGTGTTTTTTTTGCAGGAGCTTGAAGCAGAGATTGACAGCCACACAGAGCTGTATCACTCTCTGGATGAGAACGGCCAGAGGATAGTGATGTCGCTGGGGGACTCGGAGGATGCCGCTCTGCTTCACAGACGGTTGGACAACATGGGACAGCGCTGGAATGACCTGCGCAACAAGACACTCTGCATGAGGTGAGTTTTTTAATTTCTTTTTTAAGCTATTACAGTGTTTCCCCCAGGAAATGTCTTAGTCAAGGTGGTCACTGTCTAGCCGTACAGGAGTTGCGCCGCGGCGAAAATTTTGGGGGTATTTTGCTCAAAGATGCCAATGCGCACTAAAGAAATAGTTCTGTTTATTTGAAAGGAGCCAGTTGAGGTGGTTCGGGCATCTGGTAAGGATGCCCCCAGGGCGCCTCCCTAGGGAGGTGTTCCAGGAGCGTCCAGCTGGAAGGAGGCCTCGGGGAAGACCCAGGACCTAGGTGGAGAGATTATATCGCCACGCTGGCCTGGGAATGCCTCGGGATCCCCCAGTCAGAGCTGGTTGAGAAGTTTGGGGTTCCCTGCTCAAGCTGCTGCCCCCGCGACCCGATTTCGGATAAGCGGTTGAAGATGATGATGATGATGATGATTTGAATGACACTGACCTTACAGTTGTGCAATTTTGTTTGCTATGTGCACATTTTGTGCAAACATGCAACAAAAAAAATACAATTAAAGAAATTCTACTGTTTTGGTGCAATACCATGCAGACACACTAAATACAAATAGTGGACCATACACTTAACATGTGTATGCACATCAAAGTGCTTTTTAAAGTTCATTTTTGGATGGGGGGCTGTTGTGAGATTATTGTGGACAATAGGCATACTGTGATGCGATCAATTCATATATGGTTATTATTAGCCTACTTGCTTGATTTCTTTTTAAATACAGAGATTATTGGTTGTTTTGGAACATGTATTTCCAAATTTAAAACATAAAAATAAAGCAGCATTTAAAATTCAGAAAAATAAATCTTGTCGGCCTACACAAGCATGCTGTTTGAAAAATAATTCAATTGTTGAAATAATACAATGTGTTTTCCCCTTAAAATTACTAAATGCATTTCAAAGACAGTTACGCGCCCCACACACATCCTACCTCTACTGCGCGTCTACCTCGCGTCTGCGTCTGACTTTTGGTCACAGACTGTGAAATCAACGTAGAGCGAGCACACATCCAACCTCAGACGCACTGCTGAGGCGCGTCGGAGGCACGTCTGCAGCGCCGCTCCCCTTCACCTCAGGAGGCTCGCCTATTTTTTTCTGAGAGCAGCGCGTCTCTCTCGCGTCTCTGTGCTTTAACTGATAGAGAAATACTCTGCTGACAGTCATACCAGCAGCATTCACTCTAGTTACACGTTTACCCGGTGTGTTTATTTCAAAATAAAACATCCCTCAGTCGTATACGCAAATAATCCCTTTATTTCACGATGTAATTGTGCAATCAAAATCCGAGGGATTCAAAACCTAATTTTCAATTAGTTCTGGCATTTCATTTTTGGATAAATGACACATATAGAGATCCAATATAGTGAAGAAATAAAAAAGATCATGATGAGCGCAACAGTTTTCCGTTGCTCTATCTGTGTCTACGGCCTTCTTCTTCCCCGACCACACCCCCCTCTCTCTCTCCCGTATAAATCAGTAAAGTGATTTTTGAAATACTCTGCTGAGAGTCATATTGACTTCATACTGGCAGCTTTCGCTGTAGTTTCACCATTTCCTCGTGTGTCCCCTTCAAAATAAAACTTCCAACAAGCAGCAGCAGCTGCTGAGACGTTGCATGTGTGTCCGAGAAAAGTCCGAGAGAGGCAGCAGTAAGGTAAGGCGACGCGCTCCAGAGGTAGACGCAGGATGTGTGTGGGGCGCGTTACAGTGTGCACTTCTGTAAACTTACTGAAAGGTGCCTGGGCCATCACTCACATGCATGTATCAGACTTTTCTCTGCGCTGTATGAGCCGATAAGTTGTGTTGCCACGTGATGTGGAGTCTTAAACTAGTCTAGCTTTGCAGAGCACTTCTTTCTGTTCAGCTAAATATATCCCCATAGAACCACACTGCGTTTATTATCGCCACCGGTTAAATGTCGGTTTGCTGCTGCTCGTTTACTCTCCCGTGTACATGCTTGGTCGGTCAGTAGTCAAGGCGGGGGGCTGGTTTTGCTAAGGCGGCCGCCTTAACTATAAAGTGCTGGGGGAAACACTGTATTATCTGCTGTTTCCCAGTGGCTGTAAATGTACTTGCAGGCACTTCTGGACCAGAGTTTAATTAAAAAATCAAACAATGAACAGTATTGAATGTATAAAGTCAGTAGATTGGCAGTGTCTTACCTGCAGAATGCTTTCTCTGTGTGTTCTGAGCGGATAGCAACTTTAAACCATTGAGTTTACATTAAAAACAAAAGAAACAAAAAATGACCTTGCGTTTGTGTATTGAAGGGCCCATCTGGATTCAGAGTTGGCCCCGTGGAAGAGGCTCCACATGTCTCTACAGGAGCTGTTGAACTGGCTGAGGGTGAAGAGTCAACAGCTGGAGCAGGAGCCACCTGTAGGGGGAGATGTGCCCGCTGTGCAGACCCAACTGGACACACACCGGGTAGGAGGGAACACGCACACACACACAATGTAGGACAAAAAAAGACACTCTGCTTGTCTCTGTAGAATTTTTGTTGAAAACAGTAACACACACACACACACACACACACACAGATTATAACAGACATTAATTGGAACACTTTGGTAACACAAGAAACCAATTGAATGAGTCTGTTTGATTATTTCATTAGACAACGTTTTGTGGTTTCATAGCGAAAGCAGCCATTTATGTTTTGAGGCAGACTTCATGTCTCTCTGACAAACATAATGCAAATCAAAGGCTCGGAATAAATGAAAAGGACAGGTTGAATGAAAAACCTATTTCATGCACCATTTTTATGCAAAGAAGCAATAGGATTGGCTCAGCTGATTTGGTCATTCCATGTATACAACCGTAATGATTTTACAAAAATGGCGAGTCTCTTTGTGGATATCCATTAGGGGGAAAAAGGCTTTTAGTCAAAGCGTTTCACAGTTAATGTAGACATGTTTTAGTGTGAGGAGCCACATGCATACTTGTATTTTATGATGATTAGAACACGAAATCCAAAGCAGATACAGATAAGTGCACTTCATCTAGTTGTGTGTATGTGTTTGTTTGTGTGTGTCTTGTAACAGGGTTTCAGAAGGGATGTGAGAGTAAAAGAGCCAGCTGTGACTAAGGCTCTAGATGAGGTGGGGGTCTTTCTGTCGGAGCTGCCCCGAGAGACACCATCCCCTGAGCAGAGAGGTAACATACACACACACGCACGCACACACACACACACACACACACACAAATATACACACACACACACACACACACATACACACACACACACACACACACACACACACACAACCTCCTAACTGGTTACCTTCTGACACTTCTTCATGTTGGTTATTTTTCTTACAACGGTTAAGACTGTCCCCTTTTAGCGTCTTAGAATTGCTTTGATGTTTTTGTTTTTTTCACGTTGGATGGATTAAGAATGTAAGAGTTGTAAGCAGCATAAGCTCTTTTGTAGCTTATTTTTTCAGGGCAGGTTATTATACCTATTAACATTTGAACACACCTTGTACCAGACATTTAAATGTAAAAATAAACAAGAGCATCGCCATAATCAGCCACTCACACCTGAAGTCCTACAGTACATAAAAGAAAAATATGAAGTGAATTGAACAGACCTGTCTCGCTCTGACTCACTTAGTGAACTATGGACCCTAGTTACAGCCTGGCAACCTAGCGCACACACGCACACGCACGCACACACACACACACACACACACACACACACACACACACACACACACACACACACAGCACCTTCCTGCAGCACCTTCTGCACCATGGCAGCAGCTGGTTGCCGGGGGCTCATAGAAAAACAGCTGAACTTTAACTGTGGCGCATTATACCCATTCAACTTCCAACTCATACACTCTCGGAGAACACGGAAAGAAAGGATGATCTCCAGCTGCTAATAGCTCCCGCAACGAGGAATAACAAGCACTTTCTTGATTTTTTTTGGAAAGTAATTCTAACTCTGCGTTTTAGACTTTAGAACAGTCTTAAAGCGGGTTTGACACAGTGCTTCTGAGTGCATGACATTTTGCTTGGTTTTAAACCAGCTGGCTTTGCTATAAAAAAAAGGAACCTATGCCTTCACAAACAGGCCTGAGACATTTAAGCGATAGACAGACAGACACTCTCAGGAGCCAGTCTTCATTGTCACGGCTATGGCTGGTGCTTTTGTTTGAGTTTAAAAGGAGGAAACAGGCAAGATGTCCACCTCCTAAATTGCTGCTGAACGCTTTTTTTTAAACTGTGCGTAGGTGAACGTACAACAATCACAACAAGACTTCAAACAAATCACCCCCAAATATATGACAAGAGATTGAAAGATGCTGGAGGGGGCTTTAGAAAGGGCTGATGGAAGTGTCTCTCTTCATGAGTTTTTCAGACAATGTCCTTGAAACACACAGCAAAGAAAACAACTGCAGGAGCTCTTTCTACCTTAAAGTATTGATAGTCATGTGGCAACCAGACATTCTCTCCTCGTGAGATGCATTTCCACACAGCTTTTAAGGAGTTATATACGTATTCATTTTGTCCACATTTATCCTCGCAAATCTGTTTTATTACAAATAAATAGATGATTAAGTTGTACTAGCCCACAGATTGTTAATAAGTGGCTTAGGATTATACTTGGAAATGTATTAAGAGGTCCTGAAAGCCTAAGAATGAAGAGTTTAAGGCGTTTTGAGTATTACACACACAAGAGTTTTCGTTATTTGTGTTTCTGCGCGGTGCATTAAGAGCTGTAATTTTCACACGTCTGTGATGTCGCTATATTTTTGCTCTACATTAAAAAACAAGTTACAAATGTGCTTTGGTTTTTTCTTTTTCAAAGACATTAAGATTTAAAAAATAATAATGTGTGGATTGTGTGCCAGAGCTTGTTAGGATTACAAATATATAATATTGTTCTGCTTTTATTTGACATTACAGGACTTGTTTTCTTTTCCCTTTAAACAAATAGGTTAAAGACCTGTTTGGTTTACACAGTGGGTTACGGCCTCCACACACATCCTACCTCTACTAGGCGTCTACTGCGCGTCTGCGTCTGACTTTTTTTCTCCGACCGTGTAATGAACCTAGAGCGGGCACACATCCAACCTCAGACGCACTGCTGATGCCTGTCGGAGGCACGTCTGCAGCAACGCTCCACTCAGGAGGCTCGCCTATTTTTCTCTGAGAGCCGCGCGTCTCTCTCGGGTCTCTCTGCTTTAACTGATAGGGAAATACTCTTCTGTGAGTCATATTGACATCATACCGGCAGCTTTCACTGTAGTTTCACCATTTCCTGGTGTGTCCCAAGCGAAAATGTGGCAACAACAAAAAAGACAATGGGTCACACGGATTACTGTCGAGACTCAATATTAGACTCAATATAAATCATATGCATCATAAATGAATGACATGAAAGAACTTCATTTTTAATGGGAATTATCTATGAAAACACTATGTAGAAAGATAGGGCTTTTAGAAGCAGCGCTGCAGCGGCAGCACGTTCCATGTGTGGCCGAGAAAAGTCCGAGAGAGGCAACAGTAACGGAACGCGACACGCTCCAGAGGTAGACGCAGGAAGCGTGTGGAGGCCGTTAGAAATAAAAGTCCTGTATCATATTTTTTATTCGCTTCTCTAATGTCTGTTCTATACTTGATGTAGTTTAATCTTGATGTACACACTTTAAATGGTCTTGTGTCTGAATTGTGCTATGTAAATACACTTGCCTTGCCTTGTCTTAAAACCTCAGATATCAGCCCAGAAGAGCGTGCCCAAAACGTGGGGAGAATTCTGCGCAAAGAGGCGGATGAGGTGGCTGTGCGTTGGGAGCGTGTGAACATGGACAGTGCAGAGTGGCAGAGGAGGCTGGAGCTGGCTGTGCACCGGCTCATGGAGCTACAGGAGGCAGAGGACCTGCTAGACGGCCAGCTGAGGCAGGCAGAGATGGTCAAAGAAGCCTGGGAGCCAGTAGGGGATCTGTTGATAGACTCCCTGCCGGAACACATAGAAAGAGTCAAGGTCAGCCTTATTTAGCATTTTAGTTTCAAATGTTTTTTTTATTGAAAGCGTTGTGCATATACGCAATAAGGAACTGCTTAATTTTTTTTTTAATTCACAAGGGTTATATAAGGTAAAGAAGAGAAAAATTATTAAAAATAATAAGTAAATAAAAGATGGCCATATTTTTTTAGAAGATTGCACCAGTTTATCACTCAAGATTAACATAATACGTTCTAGGTGCAATGTGTTTGTTAATTGTGAAATCCACAGCCTTCCTAGAGGTACTTCCGAGCAACCTTCCAAAATTGAAGTATGATTTTTTTTTTTTGCTGCTATTAGTCCATTGAGAGACAAAGCTTTGTTAAGAAACAGTCAGTTTATTAAGTACCTTGGAATGGCCCAAAATAATCATTCTAGGGTCTGACTCGAGTGTAATTTTCTGAATATTGGAGAAGATTGGAGCATTTAATGTGTATCCCTATATTATTATTATGGTATTACTGTCAGCAGTGTGCCCTCTCTTAGAACGTGTAATCTCGGGTAAGAAGATAAGGGGACCTTCTCTTGATCTCAGTGGATTCTTAAAAAAAATTATATATTTTGGGATTTAAAAGTATTCAATTACTCGCTGAGAGTTACATGAGAAGCCTGATATCACTCTTATCTCTATATTCTGGAGCCAGCAACTTCAGCAAGTCTGAAGGTAGAGGGCCCCAAGCCTTTGTTGAAAATGTAAAATTCCACTTACCCAACACCTTTTAAAAGTCAATCAATAGCGTGTGGAACAAAAACAAATATATAAAATATAGTTGTGGTTTCACAGGTAATCAACAAGATATACTTTTCAGCAAATAGTAAACATGTTATTATTAAAAAAAATTAAGACGTTGGAGCGAGCTGGCTAGATGGATAGAGGAGACAATCAAAAGCAGGATTTCTGTGTTTTAATCTCAGCATAGTCACAAGACACTCAACATACTGTAGGCAAATCCCCTTGATAAACCCTCAGCCCCCTTCATGTGAAAGAACAGGGCCTTCTTTGTGTTGTGTGCCATAAACAAACCTTAATTGGGAGCTAGCCATCTAAATGACAGTCCTATTCTTTTGTAGTAAACATACATATGGTCTAAGAAATAACTTGATAATGATTCATTGGTGTTAAAATGCTCCCACAGCACATTAACAGCCATATGTAACATTCATGAATGTGCAGTATCAGCAGCAATAGAAGACTAAGCCCACCTTGAATGTATCAAGAAATAATGTGACGCGGGTTCGCCTCGGTGAAGGCCGCTGATGTGACATTTATTACACTTAAGCCTGTCATTGTCTTGCCTACATCAGCGAGCATTAAACAAGCAGGAAATGTGGGGTTTACATGATGGATGCATCTGTTTTTTCCTATTTGTCCTCTCACAACAATGCAGTATAACAAACACCTTTGTGTTTGTGTGTTTGTGTGTGTGTGTGTGTGTGTGTGTGTGTGTGTGTGTGTGTGTGTGTGTGTGTGTGTGTGTGTGTGTGTGTGTGTGTGTTGCAGGAGTTCCAGGAGGAAATCACTCTGATTAAAGATGACGTCACACACATGAACCAGTTGGCGTCCACTTTCGGTCTGCCCGACATCCAGCTGTCGCCTAGCAACCTGGAACGCATTGAAGAACTCAACACCCGCTGGAGACTGCTCCAGGTAAAGGCACTCGCACACACTCTTATTCAGGTGTAAAAGCACTGACAATCTGTACATGCTATATTGTACATATCCACATGCAGACACACATGTATGTCAACAAAGACGTACATAAACTCAGGCTGCACACACACACACACACACACACACACACACACACACACACACACACACACACACACACACACACACACACACACACACACACACACACACACAATTCTGCTTTATCTGCAAGCGTCCACAGCTGTGTAGCTCTGTCATAACTCTTCAGTCAGATGTGGTGTTCAAACCCCTCACAATGATACCATCAATCTCTCAATGAAGAATTATCCTCAAATGTATTTAATGACAGTCTAAAGACAAACTTTTGTCTAACTTCAGTTTGACCTCAGTTTGAATGATGCTGCAAACCAAAACTGTTATTACTAAAAAGAAAATGTCAAGTAGCATACAGGGAATACAACTACACATCCACATTCTCTGTATTAGGCCTACTACAGCTCCATGCACAATGCTTCTAAATGTGGAGAAATCCAAAGCTTGACAGGCCTGCCTGTGAAGTTAAGAGTTCCTAAACTGCTCAGGGGGCGGGCTTTAGTGAACATTCAATATTACCAATGCATTTGGTACAGAATTGATTATTAGATTTGATACTTATGATTGATACTTTTATGTATAATTGCTAAACAGATTATGATCTTAACTCAAATTTACTCTTGAGATAATGAAGTATTGCATGTATATAATAGGATTTTCAGATTAAAGTGATTATAGTTTTTATAGTGTGTTGATAACGACATGTCAAAACTAATCTTTTCAAGCTAGCTTACACTCATTAAACCATGTGTGTTTCTGTTACTTTAAGGGATAGTTGTAAAAAAGCACACACAGACACACACCATGTGTTTGTGATCAGAGGCAGCACAGGGTGTGTCTCGATCAGTCTCAATAAACCCGGTGGCAGCCATGCTGCTAGTCAGACAGTGATTGTTACCGGGGGTGACAGATAGAGCCAATGAGCTGCCAGAGAGACACAAGTAATGCAGAGGAGTCTCACCATGGTGACACCACGGTGACGGGACCAGACGGCCGCTCTCTCTGAAGTTAGCACCTGACCAGATGCTTGACAGACACACACACTCGCACACACACACACACACACTCGCACACACACACACCTTTGTGTTGTAGCGAAGGTGAGGTGACGTTAAGGAGAAAGAAAGATGTGATACGGTCATATAAAAACAACAACTTCAATCTATTCTTCTTATTCTTCAAGTTGTAGTTTTCTGATGGAAAGTAATTTTTTAAGAGCAGCTGTCAGGTGATCACATGATGAAACCACATGTATGCTCAGAGCAAGAACAGCAACAAGAATGTACAGTACATCTACCACACTGTTCATTCTTTGACCAGGTGAAATGTTATTCAGCAACAACAAATCATTTTATTTGTGTGAAATCTTTAATATCACTGGTAGCAGATGAATGTGTGACATAAACAACATCCAAACAAATTCATTCCAATGGAATTGCTGTGATCTGTGGCTTTACTAGCAGGCACAAAGTAAATCCAAACATGTTTCACCCTCACTTAGGTGAAGCAGAACTGTTGATTGTGTGCAATTGATCCATAGCCATTAAGTTGACATTGCAACCATGAGCAAGGGATTTTTCTTTGTGTTTACACTGATATGCATGAGCTGATATCAATTGCCAGGAAGAGAATTTAGTGTTTCATTTGGACAGCAAAGTGAATTTAACTTCCAGTTTTGGAATAGCCAGTGTCCATTGCAGTTGGTTCATTGCGAGCAGAATGTTTGCCCAGGAATTTTGGCATCAGTTTTAATAGCAGGGTGGTGTGTGTGTGTGTGTGTGTGTGTGTGTGTGCGTGCGTGCGTGCGTGCGTGTGTGTGTGTCAGTCACTACCTACTGATGTGAGCGTGTCCAGTGGTGTAGTGGTGCATGGAGAAGTGGGTATACTCTAAGTTGTACTGCGCGCGCAGTCGGTTTTGCCGGTCCTACATTTCCCATAATTGCGCTGCCTCACAGCCCTTCGCGAGTAGTGGTCCAACACAGGCCTAATGCATGAATATAAGATATATTCAAGATGAGGCAAAAATTGTGTTTCAGTCAGAGATTAGTTTATTTTTAACAAACAGAAAGACAGCTGATTTTTGCCTTTAAAATTTTTTTAAGGTTTTTCTTGAAAATAAAGGGTTGTGGGAACTCCACAGTGAGTTCATGAACACTTCAGAGTTGGTTTGGTGTTGATAACTATAAAAACCAGTTCACTGTCCTGACAGCTGACTGTTGCTACGGTCTGCCGGACCGTCACTGTTTGTTATGTTCATGTCTTTGTGCTGATTTTACACACACAGACACACACATTGGAAGTACACACACATTGACAAGAGTGGAAACGAATGGAGGCGGACCAAAGTCGTGGCCGTTAGAAGTGGATATACGCAATGTCGCCTGAAAAATAAGTGGGTATACGCCGTTTACCTGTGTATACCCTCAACTACACCACTGAGCGTGTCCACAGTGTTTGCAATTTAGTGTTTTCTCCTTTCGTTAATGTAGCTTAAATTGGAAGTGCTTGTGCTGTTATTATGTTGAGTTAGTGTGTGTGTGTGTGTGTGTGTGTGTGTGTGTGTGTGTGTGTGTGTGTGTGTGTGGTACCTGTGCTTCCAGGTCACTTCAGTCGGTCCACAGAGTTCTCTCTTACCTTACGGTGACACAATGTGCACTCTCTGAGTAATTGCGACAAATTCCTCTCCCAACAATCCCACTCCTCTTGTTTCTACAATTCTGATTAGGTTACCGTGGATACAGGCAAAAGCCACTCAGACAGAAATGGATTGGGTGAGGTGCACTCAAAGGTAATTACGTCGTTTGGTTTCATTTCACATCGAAGCCAAAAAAAAAGAAAAAAGAAAGAGACTGGTCATGGCTGTCATATCTTCATCTCTTCTTCATCTCATACCATGGCAGTCACGCACACACGCACTCACGCATGCACGCACGCACGCACACACACACACACACACACACACACACACACACACACACACAGACTCCCCTGAAAATGTGTCATCATCTGTGGCCTTGTCATTTGAGTTGTGGATGGAAAGGTAGATAATCAGCCAATCTGTCCACTAAGACTGGATGATATAACCCATTTCAGTCCCCTCAGCTTCAATACTTCAATCAAACAAAGTTGATAATCCGTTTTTTTAAGCTTCAGATGATTCACTTTTTTGTAACGTCCTGGAACAAGAATCTGTGGCTAACGAGCTTGTGTGCCAAAGAAGGCCTTGCATGCCGGAGCCAAAGCTGCATGTGTTGCCCGGGAACATTGGATCATTGAACATTGTGTCAGGAAGCATCAGTGATTATAGACACACAAGGGCCTCCTCCAGGGGACGTTCGGGTTGCAGCTAGCTGGCAAAGGGGTTGGTGTCGCACTGAAATCATTCCCCCCGCGAGCATCAGCTGGCTTTTTATGTGAATTACACACGTCAGATTAGAAAATGCTAAATGGAAGAAGCGGCAGACTTTTTTTGTCTAGTACTCATCCACCCGCTTAGGCTGCAAAATGTAATCATGTATGCAGCATTTGTCTAATAATAAATAAACATAGTCTCCCTTTGGTTTAACTCAGCGGTAATTATATGCCAACCCTCCAAAGGGTGTGAGAACATTTGCCGGTTCATTTGCATATTGACAAATAGCATTTCTTTGTTCTTTTTGCGGATGTGATTTCTTAGAAGATTTTGAAAGTGTGCATATATTATGGAATGGAATGACTTGTGGTGTTCTGGGAATAAACAACACGCTACCTTTTTGTATTTCCAAATGGAGAATGTTCAATACCTATATATTCCACAACACTGACAGCGTTCTCATGCCAGTAATGCTGTGATGTTAATGATACTGTTAAAATCAGTGCCAACCAAAACAGGTGTTAATATTTGGACCAGTGACAAGCTCCAGAGTTTGCAGTTTTAGAGATGGGAATGTGTGAGCAGGGGAAACAAAAGTGTGTATTACCCCCTCTGGGCAAGAGCACCCGCCTCTCTGCATGTATACCTACAGGGCCGTGCTGATTTGGCACAATTATCTCAACTCCATGTAGACAGACAGCTCATTCGGAGACTCACCGGAGAGACTGCGTCCTCTCTAATTCCTCCACTACAAATTCAATTAGCTTCCATGCTTGTCTTCGTGTCTCCTCCTCTCGTCTCCCTCCATCCCTCCGTCTGGGACACGTTAAACAGAAACACGCAAAGAAATCATGCCTTATCAATGCATTGTCATCATCACATTAAAATGCTTTTAATTGCATTTCATTGATATCATTGATTGTGTGTAAAATGATAATACAAACAAAAAAAAACACAGCAAAGAAACTTGGTGTGTACTCAACTTTGGGTGACCCACCTTGGCATTAATGACAGCCAACCAAAACAGCTAAAGCAAAAGCTCTAAAGATGAATACTAATGTACTGTCCATCTGTCTATCCGCCTGTCCATCTGTGTATCTATCCATCCTAATGCATCTATCCTAATGCATTTCTTTCCATCTTATTTTTCAGATCTCCGTCAACGAACATTTAAAGCAGCTGACAGACGCGCACAGGGACTTTGGCCTTCTGCACGGTACGACACACACACACACACACACACACACACACACACACACACTCAAATGTCCCGACGCACCCACTTGACAAGACATTCAAGAGGTACACAAGGTGTGTGTGTGTGTGTGTGTGTGTGTGTGTGTGTGTGTGTGTGTGTGTGTGTGTGTGTGTCTGTGAGGGAGAGAGAGAGACCAAATGAGGCACCTCCTCCTGACAGCGTCTCACTCAGTAGCATTAAATAAGTGACGTGCTGTTAGCATGAGAGAAGACGACACAGCAGTCGGCTGTCAACGGGTCACAGAAGAACTGCATAAGTGATGAGACGCAGGAGAGCTTATAAAGACATGCCACTCATTTGGCTTTGCTCAATGAGCCTGTGTGATGGTGTATCGATCTGTTTATGCAACTTGTTTTTCTGCTTTTATTACTGTATTCCAATATGAGCCTTGCGCTTAACCCCACTGTGACTGAGGCTCTCAACCATATCACAGATTGATGAAAAGCACGAGGCTTTAAAGTCCCCTCATTCATTCCCCATTTAATGAAAGAGGGTGGTGTACATATAGGATGGTCTATCCAATGTTTTCAATGTCAAAATCTACCTCAGTTTACTTACAGTGGTGAGCATTCATTTCAAGCCAAGGGAACATAGGAGTTAGAAGGACAATTTTAGGATCGGACATATCTGAAGTTCCTAATCCTTAGATCATGTTACATTTGCCAAACACATCAGCTAGTCGTCATTCTAAAATTCTTTTCGGTCATAAAAGTAAAAAATTATATTTGAAAATAGAATAAAGCAACAATAAAGCAGGAATCTAACCTTTGTGTTGCCTGCTTTTCTATGCTAAGAAAATCTATACAGTGTTATACTGTACTATAATGCAATAATACTGAATATCAGCAACGTAAAGCCTAAAACCACAAGCATGCTTTTTGTCATTTAAGGGTGTCCACCTGGAACCACTCATTAAACTGCTATAGCTGCTTTCTTTTTTTCTCATCATTTCTCTTTTAGATAAATTACAGCTCATGTATAGAGTAATTAAAAGACCACCGATAACAAAAGATCACAACATCACTCACACACTCATGACGGGGGGGATTAAAATGTAAGAACTGGGGGAGGGTTGTACCAACAAATTGAGGAAAGAAAGAAACAAAAGACAGTGCAAATTGACACTTTAGACACAAATGGAGTGGTTAAATGGGCCGTGGTATTATGTAAGATAGTAGAACAACAACTAAGCACATAAAATACCATAAAATGAAGTGGGGAAATGCATGTATATTGAAAGGTTCCTTGTAGGTAGAATGAACGGAATGAGACACTGATATCACAGTGCCATGTTTTGTTGATACACAAAGGTTCCATCCAGCTTGATAATGGAGCTCTAATAGATATGGCACGAAAGATAGAGGCGGCGACGAGGTGATAATAATATGGATGACAGCGAGGATGATAATATGAGAGCACGGAGTATGAAAATGTTTTTCATATCATTCTGCCATGTTGATATACTGGGCAGTTGTCACACTATGCAACTCTTTGTTTTTTTAACGGCAGCAAATTTCACATGTGGGGCACAATAAGGCTTATACAGCGGGTTGGTTTCAGCCAAGCCATCTGATTAGTCAGACATGCATGATTCCAACCGTGCTGACAATTCCCAGATAGCCCGGTGGGCTCTAATGGTTGGTGTGTGCCACCAACTCTTGTGGGCATAATAAGCCAGATAATTAGCAATATTTCTTTTCTTTTCTGCTGTTTCTCATTATCACCATATATTACTTTCTCATTACACGTGATGTTTTGGTAACTGCTGCGTACACCAATTCCCTGCATACTTTTGTTTGTTGGACCTACGTGATGTCGGTCCTGCCGTAAACAGTCTGTGTGAACAGTTGACTAGCTTGTAGACAGTTTGAAGAGTTGTGACCCCTTGTTTTTCTGTCTCAGCAGGATCTGTCGAGAGCCCCTTTGAGCAGGGCGTCTCCCCAAACAACGTGCCATACTACATTAAGTAAGTACTGACCTCTGACCAGCAGATTCACTCACTATATATATATATATATATATATATATATATATATATATATATATATATATATATATAGGTCTACTAGACTTCACAAAGAAAATTAGTTAGTACTACTGCAAGTGAAGCAACACTGGATAAGGTTCTGGTTAAATGTCATGAAAGGAACCCAAATGTGTAATTTGAGTGTACTAACCTTTAAACTAACAAAGTGCACACTAAAGTGGCTAAAGCCTAGAAAGTGCAGAAATGTTGTGTTGTGTGTTATCATACTATGATACTACCAAAATGGCAACATTTCCTGGTTCTGCGATGCTGTGCTGATGGATCTATTATAGCCTATAATATAACATTGCAGGTGCCGATTCAATAGTAATCTCTATAGTTTTGCATGCTGTAATAAAGACAATCACCATCAAATTGTTATCGATATCTGGTATTTTTCCAAAAATGCCCAATAATTTTACTTTTTTAAAACAGTTTTATAGTAGTCTACATAGTCAATGTACATGCATATACACAGAAATTCAAACAAGTCAAATAATTAGTGAAGTAATGAATTGTGGACGTCACATTAAGGAAGGTGAGTTAAGATGTTGTTTTATTCTGCTCCAGAGATGGATTGATACTGTGTGGCACGTGTTCTCTGGCTGTATTGTTTGTTTGCTTGCCTGCTTGCTTTTTATCTAACAGTGTGTAATTTCCATTTATTTAGTTTTTGAGTCATATTTAGTCAAATCAGTTGTTCATTCATCGGTCCACCCATACACTCATTCATCTAATCATTCACACATGCAGCCCCGGATAACGAAACAGAATCAAATCAGATTCAAATAGATGTCTGTGTTGTTGAGACCGTTTTTCTTTAAGGATCCACAACAGTGAGTGAACATTTGCCATGTCAGGAGTGCAGCTTTATATTTATATGATCCTGGCATCAGATGGACAGGGGAGCAATTGTGGTCATTTTTTTCCCATCTTCCTGCTGAAGGATTAATACTGCTTTCCTATTGGTTGGTAGCTGGCAACACCTTTGACAGTGCTCCTGCTTGGTTTTTATAATCAGCACAATGTAACGACAGGAAGTCTTTTTGACACTTGATACACTGTATTTGTGTAACTCCACAATTTATAGGATACTAAGTTGCCCACATGGGTTAGTTGAGAATTCATTTATTTCGTTCTTTGTCTTTTTCTTCTGCTGAATATAACATCATGATCTCACCCAGGCCCAAAAAACTTCATCGTGTCAGTAAACATGCTAGTTCAGCAGCTGAAGTCCCTGGTTTACTACTAATCAGCAGGTAGCGGAAGTTAGTAGGTGGGGTGTTTTAGCACAGTAGTTAGCATAGTCTTACAGCTTTCTGCCTCGGCGCTGCAGGGTGCACAACCAGTCATTTAACTGTTGGTGAGCTGGTACAGAAAACAAATTCCACTGAGTTAAACATGAAAGATAATTAGTTAATAAATTGCATACATTTAATGGATATTTTGTGTTTGTTTTTTACCTGACGATGTCCTCATTAGTTGAAATAGTTTAGAGGAAGGCTGTGACATACCTCTTCAACCCTGCCACACCCGACAGTGGCTCCAACTAAACAAGTCGGCCAAGAATGTTTAGACCCACAACTCATTTATCTTTTAATAGGTTTGGTGGACTGGAAAGGGTGGCCAACATCGCTACCATTGTGTCCTTGAGCAAGGCACTTAACCCCAAACTGATACAGAGGCGCTGTACTATGGCTGACCTGGCACTCTGTCCCCTCCGAAGCGGAAAAATTGAAAGGGGATATGCGAAAAATAACTTTTTCAATGTGTTTTGTGTACAATTGATTTAATTTTGACTAATTTAGTCGGAGAGCTCATATAGCAGTTTATTGTGCTTGAATTAACACCTATTAACTGAGTGAGGTGTTTTATGTAACTGGCTCTACATGCTCGCTTGACCTCAAGTTTGTAAGTAACTCTTGGTTTGGCATGGAGTGAACTGGCAAGTGCGAGAAATGCATTGGACTGAGAGAAAGAAACAAAGAAAGAGAGGAGGGAGGGAGGGAAAGAGAAGTGACAGATTTTCCTCTCCACATGCAGAGAGAAAGATGGAGCTGACCAGATGACCGACACCCTGTGAGTTCCAGCTGACACACACACACAAACCAAGACACACCCAGACACACACACACACACACACACACACACACACACACACACACACACACACACACACACACACACACACACACACACACACACACACACACACACTCATAAACATTCCCCAATGTACGCAGCATGTACCCACACACAATACTAAGAGTATGTATACAGCACATATACACACACATATAGTAATGTCATTATTCATCAATAAGGCCTGGCATGTAGTAGGTATTTATGTTCATCCCCAAAGGGTTAAATTGGATTGAAGTTAAGGCACAATGTAGGCCAGTCAAGTTCTGTCACACCAAACTGGGAAAGTCCAGAGTCAGTCCAATACTGTTTTCATTGTATGCTTCACTCGACGTAAGGGCCAGAACCATTAAGAAAAGGCCCCAAGATTAAATTAACAAAGGTCCCTGTATACTTTTGGCCATAGAGTGTCCATGCACACATGGCATTATTCACAGTCACTGCAGCAGCCAGTGTGTCTCTCATGCACATTCAGGTGCAACAACATATGGCTAACCAACTGCTTTAACATGCACAATCACTTTTCTGTTTCTGGGGAGGATTTCCTCAAACCAGCAACATACACCTTGTGCCCCCCCATCCCCGCCCCTCCCCTTCCCAATCCTGTGAGGGTGTGTTTGATTTGCCACCCTGCAAACAAGCTCCCCCAGGGGTGGAGTCCTCAGTTAAAATCCATATAACCACCTACGCAAACACCGGCAACCGCAAATCACGTAAAATCAGTAATCAGGACTTGTCTGATGTGTTGAATCCATCGCTCTTCGCCTTCTTATAAGTCTCCCACTGTTGTTCTACTACACACACACACACACACACACACACACACACACACACACACACACACACACACACACACACACACACACACACACACACACACACACACACACACACACACACACACACACACTCACTCAGGTATATAAAGACATACTGTTTTGGTGGGATAAAATAACAGTTGAGACTTGCCTATAAATTACAGGCTGTTCCTCTCTCTCTTTTCTGGTGCAACATAGCCTACATTTCTTAAGCCCTGAACACTGATTCCCAAAGCAAAGAGATCTCCCCCCCCCCCATTCTGTCCCTGTCTCTTTTCCCTCTTCTCCTGTGTGCCTTGTCAAAAGCAAAAAGTACCTTCTCTCTCCCCTTCTCCGCCTCCTTTCCCTTTTGTAGCTTCTTATTTTCCTGTCTTTCTTCCTTTCTGCCCCTCTTTCTATCTCTCTTTTCTACCATGGCCTTGAGTGTGGGAATCTGTATGTCTTGAAAAGCAAAGAGCCACCCTCGCCCTCTCTCTCCCTCTCTCCCTCTCTCTCTCTCTCTCTCTCTCTCTCTCTCTCTCTCTCTGTCAGGGAGGTGAAAAACCTCCTCGGATGGTGTCGAGGCTCCTTTGCTTTCAGAAACAGTGGGATGGGGGGAAGGGAGGTAGAGGCAGAGAGAGCCTGAGCTCCGCCTTGTCTAGCTGAGGAGTGTCAAGTTTTTCAGAAGCAGACAGGGCCGGACAGGAAATTAGTTTAATTTCACAATAAAGTCGTCAACCATATCGGGTGCTTCATTTTATTCTAATGTAGCCATTAAAATGTCTTCCAATGTCCATTTATTTAGATATCATTAGCCATGGTCTATAATTCTAAACATTGAAATAATTCATATTGTCACACTTTGTGAACTTGGTTGTGTTGGGGCCCCTTTAGGATCTAAGGCACTGGTGAAAATGCCCTCTCTGCAAAGTGGTAATCCAGCCTGAATAACTCCTTATGCCTTATATTAACATGTATTCACTTGTATTTAAATATTATAATATATATGTTGCTTTATAATGGGTATGTGTTGGTACATTTATAGCAGTTCATCGGCTTCTTCACACAGTCCCAGCTTATGGCAAGAAACACACTGCTGTAAAACGAATATGCTACACTGTGTAAATGCAACATAGCAAAACAGTGTTTTTACACATCATGGCATCTCTGCCTGAATAGTAATGGTGTAGATGCACAACAGCACAGACATTAAACACAGCAAGAGGGGATCTGTTGACATTCAACAAGGGTTTCATGTAGGCCTACTGCACTCATTACTAATGTACTACTATTGTGCTTTTCCAGCAATATCCCTGCACTGAAATCAGTCTATTTCATTCCAAAGTATGTAGTTAATAACTCCTGATTGACCGTAAAAGGATGCTAGGAACTCTATTTGCATTCAATGCATTTTCTCTTTCTTTGGGACCATTTCCCTTCACAAGTCAGGGTAATAAACAAAGGCTAAACGCATACCCGTTAAAGAGTTCAATGATTTAGTGGGACCAAGATATTTGTGTAGAAATAGAGATAATGTTTAATGTATGTGTTCCTATTTACTCTTTATAGTGTGTATAAAAAAAAAGCCAGTTGTCTCGCCGAAGCTTATTTATTTATTTTGAAGAACTGAGCGGATGTTCTCTACGCTTGTATTCTGGGGATATTGACCCTCTTGTCTTCTCGCTGGCCAGTCAGCCTCTGCAACCCACCGCTGCCGCTTGCAGAGGAACACACACCGAAACACATACGCACACGTAGGCTGCACACGGTACTCCCGGACGCCTCTCTCCGGTGGTAGAGGACGCTTTGGTTGAACCGCGGAGGGGTTCGGGATATCGCCTCGGTTCTGCCCGGCAATCGGGTCATTTCTACCGGACGCGGAGCGCTCTGATCCTCCGGCGATGCGGGAGCAGCTTCGGAAGTGAGTGTTGGGGCTGGGGGAACCGTTTATGGTGGTGATAAATAATGGTGATGGTAATTGTGCTGGTCGTAATGCAGTAAACCTGTTCACACGGACAACACATCGGCTGAGGGCTTTTCGTGGCAGGCAGAGATCGAGGCGGTGAGCTGGGACACAGAGATCCCCCACACTCAGCAGAAACGCACAGGATTTCACCTGTAGTCCAGAATACGAGCAGGAAAAGGGCTTGTCAGTGTTTAAAAACTGGACACAGATTCATTCAAATGGACATTAACATGGGGTAATAACACTCCCTTATTGGAGAGAGCTTAACCCATGCCTGCAAGTTTATCCCAAATGCAGAAGGAATGAATGTCACCTAGCAAAATAGATTGTGAAGCCAATTGTACAGCATAGCCTACGGCAGAATATCCTCAAGTGCAAGTTTTCTTATAGGCTACATTTATGCATTTAAGGAATAGATCCCCGCAGGTCATGGAAAAGAAAACGGGATGTCATATTTTCCCGAAAAGGTAGGAAAACTGTGCTATTTGGTAGCCATTAATTGTGACCGTCTCGTTCTTGTACGGTGGCTGTTGATCGTGGTTGTTGCCGGGGAACCAGGCGAGGTGTGCGGCCAGTGATGCTCTTCTACCCGCTGTAGCTACCCTCCGGATACCCGAACCGTGCATTTCCTAATTCTACACCATTTCTATCTACTGTTTGGTGGGCTATTTGCTGCCATATTGGAACAAAAATAAGGGACATTTGAATGCTTTGAAGCAACCCACTGCTCCGCGCTGCCTGCGTTTATTTGCCTGTATGTGTTCGAATTCGGCCCGACGGGGATTCGTGGTAATGTATGCGTGTGTATAGGCTATGTGTGCTGCGCTGGCTGAGCTTTTTTGCATGAGAAAAGAGCCTTTGCTAGCAAAGCAGCGATGTATCAGTCGTGCTGCATTCCTTCACAGTCTCAAACGCGCACACGGAGGTGCAAGCACAATCACCTCCGTGTCAGCAAAGCAGCCCGTGTCTGGATCAGTGTGTGTGTGTTTTTTTTGCACTATAGGCCAAGTGTGTGCGTCGTGCACATATATTTTGATGTGCTGCACCGGGCTATTTTCGGCTGACAAAATAACGCCAGGCCTCTTATTTATTTAAGCGCAAAAAGAGGATTTTTGGTTCTATGTGTGCTGTTCATGCGCGGTCCGGATTTTTCGGCCCCAAAGTGAGATGTGATTGTCCTGCGTTTATACTAGCATACATGGATTTAAAGATATATATACATATATATTATGTTTGTGTTTGTGTGTGTGTGTGTGTGTGTGTGTGTGTGTGTGTGTGTGTGTGTGTGTGTGTGTGTGTGTGTGTGTGTGTGTGTGTACACGCGCGTGCACACTTCAAGAGTTATTGAAATGAGAGCAGCTAGGATGCAGGCTTGCTGGTGCAGATTTTTGGCCCCAATGTGATTGCAGGTGTGTGTGCACTGATTAAATACAGCAATACAATAAAAAGTCCTAAAACAAACACACACACACACACACACACACACACACACACACACACACACACACACACACACACACACACACACTCCGGATGCTGGATACTGGTTCTGACATGCTCAGGCATGACAGTTATGGCTGGTGTGCCTTTGTATTCGTGTTGATGCTTATCAACCATAGGCTCTATTTATGCCTGTAAGCTGTGGTTTTGAGGGGCTGCTTTTCAGATTCAGAAACAGTAATGTTGTCTCCAAGTGTCATGTTAAAATGATAAACTATGCCGGGTCCAGACATTGTCATATTTCTCTATCAGCGTGTGAGAACAAATGGCTGTGACGTAAATGTCATCAAATCAGACATGTCTTGACCAGCAGCTGTCAGAGAAGTTTTTTAGATGCTACATCATCATAACCATCTTCCCTTTCGTCCTCAGGGAGTAATTAGCCCACCGAAATACTGCAACTCAAAGCACAAAATGTAGAAGGCGATGTCTTAATGCTACAGAACAAAAGTTGTTTTATCTTCCTCCAAGCTTTGGGGGGAGTGTCAGATGTGCAAGCGAGCCAGACCCACCATCACTGCAGGAAAAGTTCCTCCCATCTTTCATGAGTGAAAGTAGCTTCCGTTCAGTGCAGATTCAAAGTGATTTTTCTACCATTGGAAGGCCTCGGGTTGTTTTTAAAATTGACCAGAAATAATTCCTTGTGTTTTGGAAATGTATAAATAAATGAAGCGTGTAGTCTTCTTCAGCCAGGCTGTGTAGATGAACTGCACACACAGATTTATACCATCAGATTATAGTCACACCAATGACAGATTTTTAAAAAGTGTTTGACAAACTGTTATCCATTATCACTTTATGTTTAGCTTCAACTCTCTTGAGGCCCAAAACCATCAAGTGATTTTTCAGCGCTCCCCTCACACTGATTATTACAGCAAGCAGAGGCTGTGAAAACAAAATATTCGCCAAAGGTCACCAAGCAAAAATGTGTGAGGAATGAAATTGGCTCCGTTTGCGTTCAATCATCTCCTTGTTGAAAGTTGAGCCACTGCATTTTGTAGGAGTGTATAGGTTTGTTTATCCTCTGATAATATATAAATGACACGTTGTGACAAAGCCATCATTTTCACTGCTACACCCTCAGTTCACACTGCAGACAGAGCGCAGGTTAATACGGCACTGGTAGCCACTGCTAAGCTGCAAAACGTATGACGTACGACTGTAATTACTGATTGTGTTGAATTGATTAGTGATCAAGATGTATATTTTGTCCTATTACACTAGCAGGGGAACTTATGAGATTGCTCATTTTACTATCAACAGTCCAATACCTGAAAATGCTAAGTTTAGATCGATTAATCGAAAGAGCAAAACATTTCAGATCATTTTCTATATGTTATTGCATGTAAAAAATGTATCCACTCAGATTAAACATTTCTGTATCATATGGTTTTACCACCAAGAAGTTCACTGACCATGTTACATTTTTTGTATTGTTTTCCTACTTTCCTGAAATGTCTAAATTGTTGGTATTCGATGTAATCTCTTTATTCAGTTATTGCAAAAGTCCAGGATTATGTGGTTCATTTTCTCGCAGCTTTTTTTGTTTTTCAGTGAATATATTTTTTTGGCTTTGGACCTTCAGTATTGATGGTGATTAATAATATAATTGAGATAAATATAGCTGCAAAAAAAAAACGATTAATTACTTGCAGCTTTGATTCCGTTTATTTTTCGCACGCGGCAAAATAGAGCAGCAAAACCTCCCAACTGAGAAATGACTGATAGTCCAAACAGTCGCAGATTAAATTCTACTAATCGTTTTGAGCTCTAGATGTTTAAACGAAAACCTAACTCTTGGTAATTTATGAGTTGTTTTAATCGACAGAGAATTAGATATTAATGTAATGGCTGAGGTACTTACACAGATGAGTCTGGTGAAGTTCTATATTTTTCTAATTATTTGTGCATTCGAAGCCCGATCCATCTCATTCATCTGTGCTAGAGAGCTCCATTGTTGTCCATCACAAATGCATCGATGAGCCATTCTTTTTCATTGGGTGACATTTTTCCTTCATTACCATGAACACACACACACTGCAGTTTATTTGGACTTAAACCCATAAATACACTGAAACCCTCAGAATTATCCTTTAAAAACATATTTTTTTATGTAAAATTGTGTTTCTAAAATGATTAACTAATCATTACGATAAATTATCGCAAGCAAAATAACTACAATTATCTTTGATCTTTTTTTGTCAGTACTTTTTAGGTTCTCGGTCACAAAACAGCTTCCCCTCATATCCAACTGATGAATATGGCTCTAATTTCTAGCCCGCTCACATTACGTCCCTTATGTCCATTGTCTGAGCTCATTGGGAGGCCTGGTGTGCAAGAAAACATTGTAACAACGCTCATTCTCAATGATAGGCAGAGAAAGGCATCGCCACACAGCCCATAAACTACCTTTTAATCATTCATCCAAAGAGCCATAATTGACTGCAGCGAGAAGTGACACTCATGTCTCTGTGCAAATCCATTATTTAAAACGCCTATCCGTCACTGCCGCCATAAGCCATTCAGCCTGCTTGTTAACTGCAATATGTAGCATTGTATGTTCACACATGAGTGGGTGTCTGTGTTATTGTGTGACGGAGTGTGTATGTGTGTGTTATCGCTGTCAAAAATGACTGCTGTTCAATGCAACTTTTAAGTCATGCTGCACACAGAGGAATGCCTCGGCCTTGAGAAATAACGTGATCAGATTCAGACATGTCGGTGACGATACAGTGATTGTCTGTACAGCGTGAACAGGATCCACATGCAGTCAGAGCAGCAGCGCGTCTTTCTATAATTCAGATTTGCTCAAATGGGAACAAACAGAAAGGTTGTGTGTGGATTTGGATCTCCCCTATGTCCAAAGGCTCTATTTCTCTGTCATGCTTTAGTGCTAATTATCATTGAACATTCTAAGTGATTAGTATAAGTATACTTTTTATTAAGTTAGTTCTATATATATATATTTTTGGTTTTGGTCAGTTCTTCTGTTGTTTCATCTCAATAACATAGTTAGTGATCGTGGGTGTGGGGGATGTGAATGCTAAATGCCTTTCCCCCCTGTCCCTCGTCAGTTTCAAGCAGATTCGCCCTCGGGCAAGGCAGCGAATTGTTGCCTGCTCCAGCCGAGCGGCTCAGCGTGCAGCGCTGTATCTTCTGACAGTTTTAGGATGCATTATCAACACTTTGGCTCTTCCCCGGGCCATGATACACTTTCTAGGGAGACGGTGTCAACTTTCAAAGAGAATCCAAAACCGGATATGCTTGAATCCTGCAGGCTTTCCATTCATATCTGATAGTTCTGTTGTGTGTTTTCTTCATTAATCCCAACGGGAAATCAGGTGGGAAGAAGTCGGACTGCAGTTGTGGAGCTTGTTGACTTATTGCAACAGTGTGCGTTTGTCAGGTGTTTCAGTGTGTGTGTGTCTTTATGCTTATGTGAGAAAAAATATGCAGTGTGTCCTCTTTCAAAACACATAGCTGGTTTCCTAAAGGAGGGGGTGGTGGAGACAGATAAGGTGTGGCAGAGATAGGGACGGGGCATTTGAGGTTTGAGTTGAATGCAGTAGTGAAATGTAATGCATTAGTTTTATTGATCCCTTAAGGGGAATTCCCCCCCTCCCTTCTTTGCATAGATCAGGGTCAGTGACAAAGCAGTACCCCAGGAGTGGGAGGCCTTTAGTGTCCTGCTCAAGGACACACCAACAGGGAGGGACTCGAACACATGTTGCCTGGTTAAAGAAAGTAGAAAATCCCATTAAAGGCTGAGACAGCTTTCAAAATTTGCAAGTAACTTATGTTGACACAGACTCAAATACACTCACCTAAAAAACCTCCAACCTGAAAATGATAACTGATTTTTAGACATGAAATTTTGATCAAATGTATCAGAGGTTTTTCTTAGCAGCTACTTGACCCACATACTGGAGGTCCTGATTCAGGAATATTAAGTTGATATCCGCTTAAATTATTGATGTTTGAACAAAAGTTCAACTGGGAGCTTTTCCTGGAGTACATCCTGACATAACGTTCCTTTCCTTTCACATACAATCATTGACTGAGCACAGACATGGTTTTGCAGAAAACAGATGACATTTTATTTTAGCCAAGATGCAATTTCTAAAAACATTTTATTTAAACAACTAGGAATCGACAATTGGATGCCAAACCTATGCTACACCAGAGCATTTTTTTTATTGATTTTTTTCCTCTTTATTTTACAGTCAGTCAGACAGTCAGTGTATATTTGTCACAAACAGCCAAATAAAATGAAGTTAAAAATACAAAAAGTGTGTGTGACAATGCTTTGTTTTTGACAATCTCCTTAACGATTTTCTAACCGTCCTAGTATGCTGAAAAACCATGCGAAAACAACCAGGGTCAAATTCAAAGTGCGACTGTTATGACGAAATAAATAACAAACATTATGTTCCAATTGTATGCCCACTGCAGGCATACTTTTTTATGGGCAGCTGCATCATGTTGTATAGTAAATAGAAAGAGATAAGCTACCATTTAATTGGTAATATTGCCGGTGTAGTTTAAAGTCCTGTCTGAGCTTGCATAGTGAAATGGATTTTTTGTTCAGTGCTGTTGATTTATTGCTGTTGAGACTTACTGAGGTGTAAGTTTTGTCCTCCAAGGACATCCTATCGAGGACATCATTTAAAGTTCAATACCGTTACATTACATAATATCAAATTAAACGGCGTGAAATTTAACTGTGCAACAGGGGAAGGCAGTCAGGAATATATTTAAGACCTTCTTGGCTTTTTGTGCCACTCCGAAGTACTTTGAGACTTTATTGAAATTTAGATAATTTTCAAAGCATACCAACCAAATAAGGTATCTATTGTTTTATTGTCCAGCAGGACACTGGACTGAATGAAACAGCCTTCCTCCTGTCACTGGAAGACGTATTGTTCTGTGACTCATCGATTTGGTCTTGACCCCTGGGGGTGGAGAATAGGGGACCTGGATCTTCTCAGCTTTAATGTGAAAAACACAAGTGCGTCTTATTACTTTGTGCCTGTGAGCGAGCGGGCAGCGGTAAACAGCCTGCGCGTTACCTTGCCTTGCCTTGAAGGACATGCAAGAGGGAATTGAAGTGCAACACTCCTCAGTCACAAGCCTACAGGCACTGCGGCGCGCTGGATGAAAAGCAGGCCGGAGCGTTTGAAGCCGTGCGGTTTATTAGAGGCATTTGTACGAGTGGCATCGGAGCAGCACGCAGCAGTGACTGAGCTACTGTTTGCATAGACTCTGAGCTTAGAGGATTTTTTAAGTAGCTCTTCACCATGGGACCCCTCTCCTCATTATCTGGAGTGGGAGTGTGGGAGAGAGGACGAGAGGCAGCAGCAGAGAGAGAGAGAAAAAAACAAGGGCAATGCGCTGGAGAAAAAATAAAAGCCCCAGCATATGGATTATTATTTGTCTGCTTTTTTTTCAGTCAAAGGTTAACTGCAGGTGCACTTGTGTGTGTGACCGCCTCCCCCGACATTTGTGCTTTTAACAAGCAGGGCTAGAATTACAAAGCAGACATCAACAGTGCTTTGTCTGTGAAGGAACGCAGAGCAGCACTGTGTTTTAAACTGTTCACTATTTCATTTTTTTTACCCTTTTTCTATTACACACGACACCACCCACTGTGATCAGAGGTGGCCCACTTTGCAAGCACCCTGTTCACATGTATAGCCTAACTGATCATCACACACACGCACACACACACACATACGCGCACACCTACACCTGTGCTTTAAAAAGGTAATCCGGCTTGGTTTCCACCTTTTTTTTAAAAGATCTATAAAATATATATTTTATTTTTTGCAGAACATCAGATAGTGTTTCTCCGTGCTCCAGTTCTCGTCTCGTTTTCCCCTTTTATATGAGCGACAAAATGGCTGTAATATTTAATTCTTTGTTGATATGCTGATCAACACTATACCTTGTAAATAATAAGCCATTCTCATTTCCCGGGATAGCAGCGAGGTAAATGTCTATTTATTAAGTGTCTGACGTATGAACTAGGAATCTTTTCTTGAGATTCAACAGTTCCCTGTCTTTTCAAATATTTGATGTGCTCTGGAAAAAAAGAAAGAAAAAAAAACTAATTGCCTTGCTGGTAAGATATGTTGCTTCCATTAGCATTATGTAAACATGCAGCTGGCATATTACCCCTCACATTTACAGTGGCATGAATCCGACAGCCCCCTTCAGTCATATTTATAGTGGCGCAGAACGTTTCTGACATTTATTTACGTTTGCTCAAATGGATGCACTTTGTTACATACGCAGGGCCGGAATTAGCCGCTCAGATCTTCTTATCATGTTGGTACAATAATTATTGCTTATAACAGTAGCTAAGTGGAACTAATGACCAGGAAAATTAACTCTCTGCTTTTACAGTACCATAATTCCTTTTTGTTGCCTTTTAGTATAAGTAGTGCTTTAATGTTTTGCTTGATGGCAGTTCAATTCAGTGTGGGTGTTTGAAGACGCCATGTGAGATGCAAATTATTGCTCAGATCACGACACTCGATCGGGATTAAATGGGAAGTGTTTGGGGAGGAGATGTGGAGATGGCACCATCTAGCAAACAAATTAGCAGCAGTGACATATCACCTCATTCAAACCGCTTCTATACCTATAGTTAACTTTTAATTAAGTGCCACGCAACTGTAACTTTAGTGTGGGGTTGTTCTCAAAATCTCTCTTTCATCATTCTAAATGAATTGTGGGGCTTGGTAATACTGCAGCGTAGAAAAAGCTGTACATGGACAGTACAGTGGGAATAGTTGTGGGGGGTTATTTTGGGCCAAGCCGCTCTTTTTTTTGTTGTTGCCCCAGGTCAGTGTTAGCTTAATCCAGCCATGTTCACATAAAGAAAACATTAGCGTTTTTTTTTTTTTTTTCTTTTTTTTGTCAATTTCTTCAAAGTCTCATCTTGTGAATTCTTCGTTCCTGTTTTCACATACGCTCGTTCGACCTCGTTTTGTTTTATTTGTCCTTTTAAAAAATCCAAAGTGCTTTCTTTGAGCAAATGCGACGGGGCTCACAATGAAGTGTATACTCGGTTAATTAGTTCTGACCCTCGAGTAGACAGACACACAATGAAGGACTGGCACAGAACGCTTGTAAAAGCTTGTCAAAAGGAGCTCAAATAATAAGTAGTAGTGGGGGTCGAGACCTTCAACGAGAAGCACACATTCTTTAAATATCATCGTTATCCTGATTATTCTGGTACATTGGGGAAAAAAAATACACATCTGTCATTGCAGCTCTTAAGGCTTGAATCACACACACATACACACACACAAACTCCTTGCGTTTCTGTCTCCAACACACACAAACACACACAGCACAGTCCCGAGTGGCGCGCAGTCACGAGGAGGAGAATGTGTGAGGGGAGAATGACACAGCAGCCATCTATCTCTCTTCCTGCCTCTTTTCTGCCTTCCTCTGTCACACTCTCCGTGTCTGTGTGATTTTCTTTATTTTTCTAAGATTATGAGATGGCGGGGAGAGGCGCACAAACAACAGGATTAGGTTTTAGTGTGGGATTCTTTTTTTTTGGTGGGGGGGTGGGGTTGCTGATCTAAGTTTTCAGAGCTTGAGATGACATTCATTCATTCGCTATCCATCTCATATTTAAAATTATTTTTAGGAAGGCACAATCCCTGGGATGAATATGTAGTTCTGATAAGACGTGTCAAACTATTTACCTGTTTTACATACAACGTTTTCATTGCAAAAACCGGTGTTCAGTGTTAATAAATTGTGAGTCTCTTTATTTTTGGTCTAGTGGGTTTGTTTCAGTTGATTTATTTTGCATTAACACATAATGTAACGCGTGTATAATCTGTTTAGCATCTTTGAAAACTATAGGCTAGAGTCTCATAAGGGACTACTTATTTTATCCACAAAGAAATAACTCTAGTAATGGCAATGAGTCGGTGTATCAGACGATCTAGCACATTAATCCAGGCTGAAATGTATCTCAGCAGCTATTGGATAGATTGACATTCATGGATTAATCCTAATAACTTTGGATTTCCCCTCAACACAAGGTTGACATTTGAGTTTTTTTAGTGAAATGTCAATTGTCAACTACTGGATGGATCACTATGACATTTGGTTTTAGACAAACATTACCCCACCCCACTCTCGGGATGAATTGGAATAACTTTCATTATCCCTCAACTCATCAGGTGCAAATTTTATGGGTTTTATACTTTGATTTTATGACTGAATTCCTGTCTGTTTTTTGTCCCTCTCCAGCCACCAGACCCAGACAACATGCTGGGACCATCCCAAGATGGCCGAGCTCTATCAGTCCCTGGGTAAGAAAAGGCTCATTCTAGACACACACGCTGTCTTGCCTTCCAACTCATTTCCGTCTAATAAATCCATGAACTATTACAAGATGCTCTATCAATTCTTCATAACAACATGCTAGTTTAGGAGAGGTGAAAGATATTAAACTTCACTGTGTGTTTTTTTATTAATATTTTTTTCTAGCCGACCTGAACAATGTCCGATTCTCGGCCTACAGAACAGCTATGAAGCTGAGACGCCTGCAGAAAGCTCTCTGCTGTAAGTACCTTCTGCTCTTTACATCCAGTTTACATGTAAATCTCTCTGTATGTGTGTGATGCACAGGGGTTTGGTGTCTCTTATTTCCAGTACACTCATCTCTCATCATAAGTCTTCCTCCCGCTGTGCTCCACTCCTACACTCCTCTTTTGTTCTTTCTTTTGCTCTCTTTTCTCTAATAAACCTAATTTGCCACATCCTCCGTCTCCTTTTTTTCTTCTCCTCCTTTGTGTGTTCTTTTCTTCCCTCCTCCTCCACCATTTTCTTCTCTCTATCCTTCTTACCACCTCTACCGCTCTGCCCTCGGAGTCTGTGTGGAAGTGTGTCCATATGTGTGTTTACTCATCCCTCTCGTCTCTCGCCCGGTGGATCTGCAGAGTGCGAGAGCCGCCTACACGAGCTGTTATGTGTGTGAAATGTTTTTTTCTGCGTCGTGTAGCTGGCTGCAGCCGTATCGCAAGGAAAAAAATCCCTATACTGCGTGTGCTCTGAAGGCTTTCTAAAAATATAAGCCAACAGTTTTAGTGATTAACCTTGTTGAAGGAAACACGGCACAGCTTTTTTTGTTGTTGTTTCTGCAATCTGCAATCCTTTTGCTCACATTATTCCCAACAGTAGACTTTGTAGGCATTTATTCCTTTCTATTATTACTCTCTCTTTCTTCTTGTCTCTCTTTTCCCTTTTTTTCTTCGCCGGTTTCGATCTTTTTAGTTCCCGCTTGGTTTCCCACTTCTTCCTGTCTTTTCCTGGATTATTTATGTGTGTTTTTATTTGAATTTGCCCTAATGGCATTCAATGATGATACATTAATATGTTCTTTTTTTAAATTCACTTTTGTTTTGAAGACTGCGAGATGGTCTAGTCAAATTTGGTTGATTTAAAGCAAGATCGCGCAACCTCGACTGCCCATATTTGGAAAAAAAAGAAAAGGAATTTGACTGCTTTTCCGCCCCAGGCCAAATAAGCCAGTACTATACGGATGTGTTGAAAATGGAAAGTTGCTCGCAAGATAGCTTGTGAGAAGTTACCTTTGGCAAATTCTCATCAGAACTTTTGCAAAAAAATTAAAATAAATAAATGTTCAGTTTGACGCTTTCATCCTATTGATTCACACACTGCATTTGTAGATCTTTTTTTCCTCTGAATTCAAATTGAGGCGTTCCTATTCCCTTCAGTGGACTTATTGACCATGCCGGGATCATTGTGGAGAGAGCCTTCTCTGGGTGTTAACACCTCTCTGTCCTTTAGTGGACTCAATAAAAGATAAAGATGAATAATGTGATGCTTTATTGATCCTTGGAGTGAAGTCGCCTCCTCACTTCCTAGTCCTTGGGCGGCACCGATCTGAAGGACGCTGTGAATATGGAGGGTTTGAACCCAGTCGGTCCGGTTGAAGGACAGTCTCCTCTCAGCGTGTGTGTGTGCGTGCTTACTAGGGGTGTTAAGGTACACAAAAATCACGGTTCAGTACATATCTCGGTTTTGAAGTCACAGTTCGGTTCAGTGCGGTACGGTACTCAATTAAGAGGAAAAATGCAAAAGAAACTGTGCAGAATTTACTACAATTGCAGCTTATAGGTCTTTTTCAGTGAGTATAAAAAGAAAATACTGCTGCCAACAACCAAGGTCTCCAATATATAAAATAATTCTCAAATAAATTGCAAGTTCCGCACCGCAATCAAAACAAGCCTGTACATTTGGTAATTTACATCATCTTGATGCTATTTCCGCCATAATCTTGTATTGCGGTACAGTGCGGTGCGGTACAGTACGGCCTGTATTGTGACGGTATGGTACAAATACGTTTATTGTTAGACCCCTAGCTCTAACCTTTCCTCCCCTCTCTGTTTGCGTTGTACAGTGGACCTGGTGAGCATGCCCATGGCGTGTGAGGTGTTGGAGCAGCACGGTCTGAAGCAGAATGAGCAGCTGCTGGACATCTCCCAGCTAGTCACCTGTCTGACTAGCCTGTACACGCGGCTGGAGCAGAGCCACTCACACCTGGTCAACGTGCCGCTGTGTGTGGACATGTGCCTCAACTGGCTGCTCAACGTCTACGACACGTAAGTCTACTAGCACGCTCCTACACACTGAAGATGTTCCCATTATGGCAGTGACCAGGTTGACAAGCACAGCATATTCTGATTAAGGTCCATATTCCAGGTAAAGACAATATTCCAAATAAGGTGTTTACATGCACAGCGCAGCTATGGGGATATTCCCGTTTACATGCACAGTGCAGCTATGGGGATATTCCCGTTAACATGTCCCATCAGCATATTCTGAATAAGCCAGTGACGTGGTAGAAGCGTAATGTTGCCTGACGTCAGCGCATTTTTTTCCTGGTAATAAATCCTGTCCCATTCACTGAAAATGTACTCACTTTATGTCATTAGCGTTGTCTGGCATCTGGTCTTGTTGCATGTGCACACACTCTAGATAACAGCCGTAAACCAGGGCATGCGTCACAAACTGCGGCAAGTGCCGAAAAATGCAGCAAAAACACAGATCGGAATATTTGTTCTGATTGAGGTGTATACATGCCACACTATTGTGATTACGATCGGAATACTCCAGGTGTCTTAACCCGGTTATGGCTTATTCTGAACATGAGCTTGTTCTGATTAAGGTGAGCAAGAACTGCTGTTTACATGGTAATGTCTTAATCTGATTATGACCTTAACCGGGTTAATATTGGAGTATTGCTGTGCATGTAAACGTAGTCAGTGAGCGTTGACCTACTCTAACATGTTGTCTTGTTCCTTGGCAGTGGTCGCACAGGAAAGATCCGCACTCTGTCATTCAAAACTGGAATCATCTCACTCTGCAAAGCTCACCTAGAGGATAAATACAGATGTAAGTCACACAAACAAAACTGAATATTTATTATTCCTCTTCATTGTTTTGATTATTTCCCAGCAGCTTAGTGGATTAAGGGCAGAATTGTAATCGTACAAGTGCAACAACCAGTACAAAATGGAAGCGGCTGGGATGCACAGACTATGGGGACGTCCCCACCTGCTGTTTTAGTTTGTGCAATGTACAGCAGCACACATTCAGACAAGGGCTGGTTGGTTATAGATCAGAATGTGTGGGGATTTTATAAAGATACGCTCAGCAAATCAAATCACAAAACAGCGGCGTATGAAAACAGTGCCACCACAAGATGAATCTGCTTCTCCAGAAAATCATGTTGTTGTCTGAATATTGCAGAGCGGCACAACGTGAAATCTTACCACCACAAATCTGCAGCCAGAGGCAGATGGCTTGGGGGGTTCCTACAGTTGATTAGTGTAATATAAATGAATAGAAATAATAATAGTGTGAAGCTGTTTGGATAACGGCATCAATCAGAGGTTTGTGTGGTTACTGTAGCCCCTTTTACACAGCCAGTGTGTAAGCAGCCTGATGGAAGTAGCAGCGTGTGATTTCTTGACAGTAAAACAAGGTGGTCGGCTTAACGTTATAATGGCCTTGATAAAATCAGTGACGCTGCTTTCAGTTGGCTGCAGGCATTTAATGAACTTAAGGAGAACATTTTCATACAGTGGGCAACTCATACTGTGTTTTATGCTGATTTTAAATGTGCATCCATTGGTTGGGAAATGTTTAATTAACCTTTTTTGTTTGATAAACCTTTCGAGTTTTTTTTTCTTTATACATTTAAAGCATTCTTTCATTACATCAGAGATGTCCAGCCAAACACCAACAACTAAACACCAACACTTAAAATGAAACTCCCAGAAAAAATTCACACGGGAGAAGCCAATTTCAAGGTCATGAAAAATACTACACCAAAAAAAAAACAGCTCGGATCTAATGCTCCCCCCCGCCCCCCAGCTCTCCCTTAAGTTCTCCCTGTGTGTTCTCATCCATCATTGTTTCTCTTTTCCACTCTCCTTCTCCGGTCTGTATTGCCCCCCCACCCCCCACAGTCTTATTCAGACAGGTGGCTAGCCAGACAGGCTTCTGTGACCAGCGGCGCTTGGGTCTTCTCCTCCACGACTCCATCCAGATTCCCCGCCAGCTGGGTGAGGTGGCCTCGTTCGGTGGCTCCAACATCGAGCCCTCCGTCCGCAGCTGCTTCCAGTTTGTACGTCACTCACACACTCATCCTCACACGCGCGCGCGCACACACACACACACACATACGCACACACAAACACTTCTTCTTTTCAAGTGATTTCGACATAGCTGCCTGCTTTCACTTAACACTATATAAGCTGTTAAGCATATAGCAAATGCTGCAATTGCCCCCATGTCTGTGTGCACCCAATCATGCTAAAAGCCCCTGCAGATGAACCAAAATGTTTCCCTCAGCACACACCCCCCGGCCCCCCAACACATTTCCTTACGGGGGATTCTTTGCATCAGGCTAAATTAGGTTACTTTATAGACATAAACTGGATCATCACTAACAGTTATTGCAGATAATAAAGAGCAGCACATTGATAAAACAATGTTTAAAAAAAACAAATATTATAAATAAAAAAAATTTACCTTTAAAATATTACCAGCAAAATGGGCGTTAAAATTATTGAGTGTGTGACATGATGGAGAAGCCAGGAAAAGGAAAAGTCACCCGTCCTCCAGATCAGCATTCCTCTCTTGCGTTTCATTGTGTTTTTTTGGGAGCAGACAGTGTTAAAGTTTGAGCCACCAAAAATAAGCAGCAAATCCCCCAGCATGACACACAAGGATTCCAGTAATTGCGGTCTGACTGGATTATCTCTGATCTCCCAAAGATGATCCAGCATTTTTCGTGTTTAAAGTCCCCCCCCCCCCCCCCCCCCGCTTTTGAATGGGCGAATGTAGCTCTTCTCCTCAAATGTGTTCCGAAAAGTAAAAGCACCGTCAGGTTTTTAACAAAGGAAATTTTGTTTAAATTGACGGGTTGCAAAAAAAAGAAATAGCATTCGTCTAATCATGGCTTAGCTATCATAGCTACGTTGTGGTGAACGAGAAATCTACAGCTGTAAATCTGCTAGTGTTATCTTTTTGTTAACTGCGTATGTGGTGTTGCGAGAGCAGGAAGTCTTGACAAGTGTAACAAGCATCAAATTGTGATTCCCGGAGATAATCAAAGTCCCCCGGGGAATAAAAAATGAGCGTGTGTGTGTGTCACCTCCTGCCTAACTGCTTTCTTTGTCATCTTATTTAAGACATTTTACATGCACACTGATTGACAGAGCCACTAATGCGCACTTTGATATACGTGAGCTGTCAGCATCAGTTGTTCTTTGTGTTTTTGAGGCTGAATTAGTCTGCCTCCTTTATTGTTTAAGACGTCACACACAACTTTTCAGTGATAATAGATGTAATACAACCATGTACAGACTGTGTAGATATATAATATGCATATGGTATATTAAAGAAAAATTCTTCTAGACAATTTCAAACATTGTAAACATGCAAAGTCAATATCAGGCTTAAACAAACGAATAGAACAACAGAGACGAGTGGGGTCAGTTCCATAGAAACCGAAAAAAAAGCACTGGAGTTCCCAGGGTCCCTGCTGATGGGAAAATGATGGATGTAGCCAATATGGGCTCTCTCATTTATTTCCCCTCTGTCTCTATCCAACTCTTTCATTTAGAGACGGAGACATAAAAATAGACTCGGGAATTTCCTTAAACAGTTGGACGCCATAGTTTTAATGAAAATTGTGCCTTTTTTTTGGGACTATTTACGACTACTAATGTGTTTTTAATGTTCAACAATGGGTGGCTCAGAGGAATACCATATATCCGGCTATGGATTGACAAACAGCACTTGTTTGTAGGGTTGATTTCTAGTTGGTTTTATTGGATCTATATAGTATAGAACATCACCAGGTTTATCCTTTGTATATCCTTGTGTGTTTGTGTGTGAAAGTCCTTGTGACTCTTAATAGAATTTCTCTGTTTATCTGAACTGAGCATTCAAGGTCGTTTTCACCGCTTCACAAGACACATGAAATATTTACAGGAGGTTTTTTTTTATGTTTTGTTTTTCTTATTTTCACCAAGCGCATTACAAAAACAGCTTTGTGTGAAAGAAAACATACATTATTTGGGGCAACTGTGGCTCAGGTGGTAGAGCCGGTTGGCCAATGATCGAAGGGTTGGCGGTTCAATTCCCGCCCTGCCACTTGTGTCATGGTTGTTGTGTCCTTAGGCAAGACACCTCACCCGATTTGCCTCGTGTGAATGGGTATGACTGCTGTATGTGTGGTCGGAGGGGCTGTAGGCGCTGAATGGCAACCACACTTCCGCCACCGGTATGACTGTGTGTGAATGAATGGAACCTGGGACCCTGTAAAGCACTTTGAGTGCCTAGAAAAGCGCTATATTAATCCAATCCATTATTATTATTATTATTACTCTTCAAAACAAAGAGCTGGTTTCATGTGCTCACTAGAAGATAAGACGCTGAGATATTTCAAAACACTTGAAAAAAGTAATAATAAGGATTTCAATTCATGTTGTCGGAAGCGGTCCTTTTTAGTGAGCAGCTCAACAAGTTTTTGAGGGACATGCTCACTTCATACACATTTCTCTGCGTGTATGATGCAGGAATATTCTGAACATTAATACACTTGTATATTAACATCCTGTGTGTTGTAGCACCTTTAGAACGGGTATGACAGAGGTAATGGCGCTATTGAAACCTTGACTTCCTCATAACCTCGATAATAAGTTGAAATAGATATAGATAATAAATGGTTATCGTCCCATGCCTCATTCCTCACTGTAACTTCTTCATATGTCTTCCCAGGCCAACAACAAACCTGAATTGGAGGCGGCCATGTTTCTGGACTGGATGCGCCTGGAGCCTCAGTCCATGGTGTGGTTACCTGTGCTGCACCGTGTGGCTGCAGCCGAGACAGCCAAGCACCAGGCCAAGTGTAACATCTGCAAGGAGTGTCCCATCATAGGATTCAGGTCGGCGCACGCACATACACACACACACACACACACACCACCACTTTTTTCCTTTCACAGTTACAGAAGTGCATTAAAGAATTCACTTGTACTAAAAAAAAAAGATTCTTAAGGTTTGGAATAAGGAAATAGCCCCCTGCTTCGATATGTGGCTCATGGACTCCTCTAGCACTCAGGAAAAGTATAACAATGTAAACAGATATGGCAGCCTTTCCTCGACCATATAGCAGCGCTGAAGTGACCTTCATGACACCTTTTTGACTTTTTATTTTTTTGCTTAACATTCACCTTTAATTTAAACAATGTCTTAGAAACCTTTTAAGTAGGGGGGCGCCCTTAGCTCAGTAGGTAGGGCGTCCCCCCCCGGGCCGGGCCCAGCAGCAGACCAGGGTTCGATTCCAGCCCGCGGTCGTTCTCTGCATGTCACTCCCTTCTCTGCCCCATTTCACATCTGTCTCTTCAACCTGTCAATAAAGCATGAAAAATGCCAAAAAAATATCTTTTAAAAAAATTAAAAAATAAACCTTATAAGTAGAGTACGTACGCCATGTTAGTTGTTTATTTTGTTCTGTCTTTTGTTTGTGTGTTTGCTTTTTCAGTTGTGCGTTTGTGTTCTTTAAAAAGTAAAAATCCAAAAATAAAGTATGAGTAGCACATCTTCAATGTCTAATCAAAAAGGAACAAGCTGAATTTGAAGCCATTTTGCAGTATAACGTATAACATCCTTTATCTAATTACACAAAAGAAAGGAAATAAAACACCAAATTAAATCCATTTCAATTAAGCTCCAAATGAAAGAGACTGCACACTGAGATCTCTCAGCTTCTGGGCTTTTGTGAAATAATGTTTCAATAGATCAACGTTAATGTCTACAGCCTACATCAGCACCCCCATTGGCTTTATATGTTATTTTAAATTGTCTTTTTTGTGTCACTAGTCTTGTTTTCCCCACACCGAAGCTTTTTTCCTTTAATTATAGAGATAATACAGATGAGCTTTTCCCTTTTTATAAAGCATTCTTCTCTTTTTTAAACGGTATTAGAAGAGGAGGGATTTCATGTCTTTTCATGTGTCTCACACACACACACACACACACACACACACACACACACACACACACACACACACACACACACACACACACACACAACCATGGTTGGCTTCACAGAGCTATTCTCTTTATCAAGGCACCCAGTCAGGTGTTTTATAAGCAGCTGTTTGAAACAAAAGGCTTCAGCGTCTGTTTAAAGAAGCTGTGTTTGGCATGTGACCAAGGAGGAGCGAGTTTTATGTTCATTGCCCTATTTTCTGCCTCCTGTGCAAGAATCACTCATGCTAACAGATTCCTTCTGAAGTAAAATGGAGAATTACTCACCTTCACCAATTTTTCTCCCCCTTATGCACAGACTCATTTGGCTGAAACTAACTTTTTGTCTGACGTGGAGAGCTCACACAAGCAAGCCTCACATAAATAAGTAGGAGCGCTTAAGGAAAATAATACGAAAATAAGATTGCACTATGGGCCCAATATTGTACATTACACAACAAAAACTTATAGAATCCCCCTGGTCTGCGGTTATTGTTTGGTTGACACACATACGCTTCAACCCCCTTTTGATCAGCACCATTGTTTTTACAAATTCTAACTATTGTCTGTGAAAAAGCTTGTGAAGCTATTTGTCAGCTTAATCTAACTCTAGTCATATTTAGTAACCTTAACACTTAGAATACTGGCGAAAAACCCAGAAAACTAAACTCTTCAAACTAGAGGTTGGGGACCTGTACAGGGGGGAAGTGTCTGCGTTGTTGTAGGCGGGCCCCTTTCATGACAGGAGCGGGGTGATAAATTTTAATGAAGTGTCCTAGGGCCCGAAGAATAAATTTCTCATTTAGGGTACTGGGCTGAAAGAATTTTAACTACTCCTCCTACCCCTTAGAGGAAAACAGTGCTGTAAATTTCCCCTCTTTTTTTATTGATTCTGGCCCTTTCTTTATTCTCTTTTTTTGCTTCTCCCCCATCCTCTCTTCTCTTTCACCTCCTCCTCTTCCCTTTGTCTTCTTGACCTCCCCTCCTCTGCTCTCTCTCTCTCTCTCTCTCTCTCTCTCTCTCTCTCTCTCTCTCTCTCTCTCTCTCTCTCTCCAGATATCGCAGCCTGAAACACTTCAACTATGACATTTGCCAAAGCTGTTTCTTCTCCGGTCGTGTCGCCAAGGGACACAAGATGCAGTATCCCATGGTGGAGTACTGCACTCCGGTATGAATACATAGACTTATACATTCCTGCTTCGCAACTTGAAAATGAAATGAATTTTTTATTTTTTTTAAACTGTGAAGTTTAACACAGGTATTCCCTGCTATCGTGTAAAACGGAGACAAGCATGAGTTGCCATTAGGTAACATTACCACCCACTTGACAACATCCACAGTGTTCAATAAAGCTGCACTTATCAATATTTTTTATACTAAGCAAATAGTTGTAGAAAATGTAACATTGTGTGAAATGTGCTTCATAAATAGTATCTGACACGATAGCAGAATGTCATGGAAACATCAGTGAATTTTACCGCAGAGCTAGAGTAGACATTTTTAAAGAGGCCATGTAATAACTCCCCCCCCCCCCCAAATCAAATAACAAAGGAATCCCTCTCTAGCAGTAAACCCGTTGCTGTGTACATTTCCTGACGTGTTATTGTAAACAAAGGGTTAACCTGTGATCTCTTTGGCTCAGGCTCTCGGGAGCTGAAATACAGACGCCGAAGCTCAGGCTTGGAGTCATAAATCTGTTTCCTCTTTCTTGTAACTGTAATGACACACTCAGAGCTGACACTGAGGGCATTAACTTCACTCACTAGATGTGTGAATAAAGGGAAAAGGGCTCAATAGAAATGAGCGCCGTGTTGTGCAAACTGTGTGTGTGCGTGTTGTGTGCGCGCGTGTGTGTGTTTTATGCCCTCACTCCTATAGAGTGAACAAAGCCACCTTTGTGCCCTGTCTCTCTGCAGACTACATCAGGGGAGGATGTCAGGGACTTTGCCAAGGTGCTGAAGAACAAGTTCAGGACCAAGCGCTACTTCGCCAAGCATCCACGCATGGGCTACCTGCCTGTTCAGACCATCCTGGAGGGAGACAACATGGAGACGTGCGTCAAACACACACACACACACACACACACACACACACACACACAAACACGGGCAAACAAATAGAGTGACAAACAATCATAAGTCTATGATTGCACACAGACACATTTAATTTTTAAACCTATGCACACACACACATACACCGGAACATGTTTATACACACAGGCATGCAAAAGCCGTCTATCCACGCCCCGGTCTGATAACCGATAGCTGTGAAAGTGTTTGTGCAGTGGTGTGCTTTCAAAAATTGGTTCCAGCAGCTCCAGTGCCTTTTTGATTTGTACACATTTGCAGATTTAGTTTGTTTATCCACATTCAACCGTTTGCTTGTTGCTTCTTATTGTTGAAAGATGCGAGAAAAGAAACAGAGAAAACAGCACTACAACATGGGATGTGTGACAGAGGAATAATGCTAACCTCTAGACTGATCCTCAGACATTTTCTTGCTTCTTCACAGCTGACATAATGCATAAAAGTACCAATACATTTATGATCAGCTATAATCTTCTGATGTCAGCCAAAGCTCCAGCTGATGTTTATGGAAATCCAAATAACCTTTAATACCACTATTGGCTAAAGATACACAGTCGATAATAATAACAGAGGTATTGGCATTTACAGGAGAATGAGGAACGTGTCACTATTAATCATTCAGGGCTTGAAGGTTAACGCTATCTATCAAACATATTCATAATACATATTCAAACGTACGCATACACTGTTTATATTGTGTTTCTGCAATTAATGTTCTCGACTTCTCTCTTGGAGAAAAACACACTTATTTGCACAATATATGAGTGAAATGTTTTTTTCTGTCTCGCTTGTAAGCAAAAATGATCCAAAATCAATTCCTTCATCAACCTTGATGTGTGTTGCTTGTTTTGTGTGTGGGATTTTTCCACACACTGTAACTCATATTTTACCATCTGCTCTTGTTCGTGTCAGTCTGCCACCCTGACCCTACTGTGCAGCATTCCATACTGCAACTCCCAGCATGCCTTGCTGCTGCTGTGCAATGTCCTCACACTTCCTGTGTCATCATCTCACGTTTTTTTGTCTTGCAGTCCGGTCACTCTGATCAACTTCTGGCCCGTAGACCATGCGTGAGTACACACACACACATGCACACACACACACACACACACTCTGAACCTGTATACTCACTTGCTGTCATGTTCAAAATTGTACTTTTCAAACAAACACGCAAGCACACATGATTTGATTATCTTTTTTTAATCACAAACAATTCTTTTGCACAGTATCTCAGCCATTTTGTGTGTAGCTTTGCTGGGTTTGTTGCTGCTGCTTGACCCCACATCACCCAACCACAGATCAGGGATTCTCTCTCCTCTGATTCTGATTTAAGATGAAAGAAAAAAGACTGGCGGTAAGCCACATGCCTTTAGTCACACTGTGGTTAGGTGAAAAACCACATACTTTAAGCTGGTATACATCATTTTTTATTTCCCTTATGTTAGGGGAAATGCCTTAGAAGAAGAAGTCAATATTAAAGCATTAGAATTGTTGAAAATAAAAGTGCTTTAGTGCTGTACGGCAAACAAAAACTATTAATTGGTTATTGTCCTATTTTTTTTTTAGATTATCCTGACAGTTTCCATTACTCATTCCCTCTTTACTTTGTGGTGAAAACTAATCTGTTCGAGCTCTAACAGATAAAACTTGCCAACGTCAAGGTGCCCCTGTGCAGGGAAGTTTTCAGTATTTTAAAGAGTCCAACTTCTCAAGGACTAAAAGACTGCAGGAGAAGTGGTTAGAATCCTCTGAGGCTCCCCAGTTAATGGTGTCAAAACACTGATCTCTCTCTCAGCAGAGGAGGTGCGAGAACTCGGATCTAACGCGTCTTTTTTTGAAGTGCAGCAGGCAGAATGTATGCCGAGCCGGGAGTGCAGGGTATACAAGCAAAGGGAGCTTTATTTACAGAGCATTTCACACCGACACACATCTGTGCCTCGTGCTGTCGCTTCCATCATAGCTCTCCTGTGGATCCATGCGGACTGTGCATGTGTGCGCTGAGATTAATGAGTTCCCTCCCGGTTGGGTTAACGAAAATCTCTCTTTCTCTCTCTCTCTCTCTCGTGTCTCTCTCTCTCCCTCTCTCAGACCTGGATCGTCCCCTCAGCTCTCACATGACGACACACACACTCGGATCGAGCACTACGCCAACCGGTAACACACACTCTGCATTCATCAGCAGCTCCTTGTGGTTAGACTCTCTCAGTGCGAACAGGACGTGGCGAAGTAACCTTCCCCGTGTGCCCCACTTATTTCTTCTTTTCCTTTTTTTTCTCGGCCCTACTAGCACTGCAGATAATGGCTCCTCCAGAGAGCATCTCCCAGACGCTAGAAAAACATTGTGATTGATGTGATTTGGAGTAATGAATTTGGAAGAAAATCTTATAGCGCTGCATTTCCTTCATCGGGATGCCTGCCTGTCTCCCCCCCTCTCATCCCCACAATGTTTTCATGCAGCCATTTAACTCACAGGGGATTGGTTGCCCTAATTCTTTGCTGACTCGGTCCACGTTTTTATATCAATTCTATCCTCTGATTATTCATATCTGGTAAAAGCCCCCTCCCCACCACCATGCCCTGAAATTTACAGCAGATTGATTCTGAAAGAAATTCAGACACGTCAGAGTGACAGATGGACTTTCAAGCAATTTTTCACAACCCAGTGAGTCTTTTTTTAGTAATAGTCTGGAGTATTTTGAAATGAAATGCTATTGCTGAAGATGTGAAACTTAGCTTTCCGGCACACACGTCACACACAGTCTGTTTTTGCTTGCTCTGCTAGAGGCACATTAATGTCCTATATATTCTACTGGAGATGAGTTAAAGGTACAGGAAACGTAACTTTAGGACTACATGTATACATGTGATTTACACCTCTACTTATTCAAAGTAAACCTATATCTAGTCAGAATTCTGAGTTTCCTGTACCTTTTTAACAACTTATAAGTACTCCAGACACTTATGGCAGTTTATGTCAGTGCTTTGAGAGCAGCTATGCACGACTATTGATTTACAAAATGGAGAACTGGGATACCTTGACAAATACCATTGAATGTCTTTTTATCATCTGGTACCAGTTTTTATGTAAATTCCTCTTTCTTCCCTTTAACATATTATCAGTGCAGGGAAATACAACGAAGATTCAGCCAGCAGCATTGTTGGTTCAAATGTTGAGTTCAAATAGATTTTCCGTCAGGTAACAATGAAGATGTGGAATAGTGCAAGGGTGCTGTAAAATGTCAAGATATCCCTGTGCATACAGTAGAGACTGAATGTGTACTGTGTGATAAAGCGATGCATTGACTATTTTGGTGAACAAGTGTTCTGCAGCGAGAGGCCAGTCTATGCATATGCCAATGTGTCGGTGATGTTGCTTGTAACATCCAGTGCGCCGCCAGCATGTGCGCTCAGAAACCCCTGTCAATACTGGGCCCTCAAGGGAGAGAAAAGCCATCAATAATATTGTGTTGCCACACTGATTCAATCAGAGCTTATTCACCAAAGATAACATTTCCGTGATGCTTGAGTCCTAACTGCTCCCAGAAAGAAACCCCACGCTCAAGGAACAAGAAGCAGTCAAATCAATCAAACAATAAGTCAATCAAGCAGTCGGATCGAAGGGCCATTTTAACAGTCAGCGGAGCCCTGTTGCTGTGCTTCAGTGGCCTCGGTTTGAGGTCTGAAACCACAGAGCCAGTTTCTGATCTCTGCCAGAGAGAGAGTGTTTGACACCACTCACTGTTGCCTCTGGCAAACACACACACACACACACACACACACACACACACACACACACACACACATATGATACACACTGAGGGACGCATATGCTGAGTCGCACCCCCACCCCTCAGGCCCCCTGCTATCCGCCCCTGTCGCGCCTAGATGTGGCTTCCAGATAGCACACAGCAGATTAAAGGAAGGTGATGGGGCGAAGAAGTAACATAATTAAGCCTGGAGTAAGCTGATGGCCCCCAGACCGCCAGGTTATCTCTTGTTTCTCTAGCGTGTAGCAGCTTATGAGTACAAACCCAGCGGCCTGGGCTGATGCCAGTCTGTCACAGTCCATCTGCTTAAACACTCCCTGCCAAGCACCAAGCTTTTTTTTCCCGTGCCGATAAAGCCCCAAAATCACTTAACTTTTTGGGCAGACACCCCAACGATCGGGAAAATGATCTCGTGAAGATAGAGACGGGGCAATTTAAATGTTTGGCTTTTTTTCACTCCCAGCTATTTTATCATGATAGATCTGTTGAGGAAGCACAGCCGGGAGGTTTGTTTACAAGGCATGTCTTAATGGCCAAGACACTTGCTTCTTCAGAGATAATGCCAGGGTTTATTTTTTCCTTTTCAAAGGATCAGTTCAACCATGTTACAAAAAAATTATATTCTCACTCCGCTCGACTGTTATCTAGCCATGTGCATAGTTGTTTATTTCCCCTTGCCTCCACCCTAATACTTTAGAGATGATCCACAGATCTGACTGTGAACTTACTTTTGGTAACAATATTTCCATTTAACATTCTGCCAAAAAGCACATAGATTATTGTAATTTTAAAGAATAAAAAACAAATCCAAGTAGTATGTTTTCATGTACAAAATAAAAAAATTAGTTTGACCCTTTGCCCATCTTGTTAATGCAGCTTTCCTGCGTACAGTATCAGTTGTAACAATATTTTAGACTTCTCCAGACGTTTTATACGGAATAACTGCAGTGTTTGTCACTAAAGCACCAGAATTTCGATTACAATAAATCCCATTTGAGTCATATAAAGTTGAATAGCAAACTGCCAAATAGCAGCATAATGTGTATGAGGGCTGCCAACCGCCATGTTTATAAGGCTTTATATATCCTGTATTAGGCAGGTTCAGGGTAATACAAGCCAACTTGTGTAAAACTCAAGGTGCGGCTTGAGCTTGTAGTGCATCAGTTGTAAACACTATCAAATAAGAGTGGCAATCAATCGACAGAGGGTTACAGAGGGCAACACAGAGTGCGTTGGTGTCGAACATTTCATCGGTCAAGGGCCAAATGATAGCTGCATATGGCAATCATAGAGGAACTCTAACAGACTCCACCGACGTTATGAACTTCAAAAAAATTCTCATAAAAACAGCAACAATTTCTAACATTGATTCCGCAAAAAACATCTTCCACAGTGTATGAATTTAGAAGTTTGATCAACTATGATTGGACATATGAAGTCTAAAGTTGTGACTTCATTTCCAGCTGCACATTAGGTTACACAATTGTAACCCGTCATATATTTGAATTCTGTTTTGAGGTGGATCCCCCCTCACCCTCCTGTAAGCTGTTAATTTGCTTGACCTTTTTAGGCTTTGGAAACTGACTGCTCTGTTTCTTCCCCCCCTCCGCAGGTTAGCAGAAATGGAGAATCGTAATGGCTCCTATCTGAATGACAGTATCTCACCCAATGAGAGCATGTGAGAACCGCTTTTTTTGTTTGTTTTTGTTTTCTTGTTTCGCCCAACCACCTCACTCACCGATTGGCTTGTGAAATGGCTCTGTGTCTTCTGTGTTTTCCATTGGCTGGTTATGTCAGTGACTTTGTTTACCAAGCTCAATAATATGGATACAACCTGATACTATGCTTTCATTGGTGTGTTCTCATCATTGTATTTATCTGATGATATTACTAGTTAATATAAGTACATTTCACATAATGTCTTAGTATTTGCTCAAAGGGTTGTTTTAAGAAGGATTTTGTTTTTGCATGGTACAGAGAGAGCAACAGAAAACTCAAAAAGTTATTTAGAGTTTGTCAAAAATCTAGACCATTCCAATAAAAATGAAAATCCAATGTAAAACACATTTTATACATTAACTAACAAGCCATCAACATCTGTGTCCTTTAGCAGTCTATTTTTTACAGCCAGAACCTCCAGACAATCTGAAACTCATAAATCTTGTTAACAACACCGGTCCGATTATCATCAGTCCAGATAATTAAGCATGTCGTGTCACACATCAGCTGTGACAATTCTTTTGTATAGTAAAAGCATCAGAAATGTGCTTATTACGGCCTAAGTTTCTAAATTATATATTGAATTTATATTTTTATTGTGACTTTTAGCCCATGACATAGGTCAACCCTAATTCTCTGTATCCTACATTTCCCAGTATACAACAGTAAAGCGTTTTTTTGTTCAACCTTCCCTTTTTGAATTACACACTTCATATACACATAATAAGTTACAGGTTTTGTTTGAAAATCTGACTTCATCATGCATGTACACAGCAAATCATATCTGCCCAACTTTCCAAATATTTTTTTTTAAATATATTTTTATGATCAAATCATTGTGCAATCTATATTTAGTCTGGCTGCGAGACAAAATTTCCTCTCGGGGACAATAAAGCTTGTCAAGTGAAACAAGATGCACATGGAATTTGACCGGCCAAGATAGAGCCAGTAATTAAAATGGCAAAGTCAAAGAAAGGCTGAATAGAATAGGCTCGTGTAAAAACATGAACACAACAACAACATAACAAAATACAGCTTTGTGGATGAAGCGATAAAGATGAGAAGAAAGAGGCTGTTTTAGCTGAGAGAGCTACAGTCCCTCCTATAATGAGTTTTAGTTTCAAGTCAGCAGTCTCTCTGAAAGGGACTTGTTGTTTTCAAACAGCTCATATCTGCAGCTCCTTTAGTATTCACCACGGAAGATTGGCTGAGCTGAAAACGTTGCGACGAACGCAGCGGCATCTAAATACCTGGCCTAATTAAAATCCTCCCTAACGCTGCGGGGCCGCGCCTGTGATCGGTCAGAGTTGGCAGAGCGTGGCCAATCGAATCGCTACCCAAACTTCCAAATGTTTAAAATAGAGTTAAGGAACAAAATGTGTTGTAAGTTCTAACTTACAGCTCTGGCGCTCTCTCTCTGTTCCACGCTGTGTTTTTTTAGATTCTTCTTTTGTGTTGCAGTCCTGTTGCGGTTCCACTCACTTGCTAATCGTGTGTGTGTTTGTTTGTGTGTGTGTGTTTGTTTGTGTGTGTGTGTGTGTGTGTGTGTGTGTGTGTGTGTGTGTGTGTGTGTGCAGTGATGACGAGCACATGTTGATCCAGCACTACTGCCAGTCTCTCAACCAAGGCTCTCCTCTCAGCCAGCCCCGCAGCCCCGCCCAGATCCTCATCTCCATGGAGACGGAGGAGAAAGGAGAGCTGGAGAGGGTCCTAGGCGACCTGGAGCAGGAGAACAGGTCTGTTTATTATTATCCCCTGTCATTCCTTTACTTTGGTCTCGACCCCACTCACCTCAATGGGATGACTTATTAAAGGCCCTGGACTTTGAAGAAATAACAACGAGGCCATGTTTATTTTCAAATACTTTATTTTTGATTTTTTTTTCATACAGAACACAAACACACAACCGAAAAAGTGAACACACAAACAAAAGACAAGACTAAATAAACAACTTACATGGTATACTCTACTTAAAAGGTTTCGAAGACACAAGGAGGCCATGTTATAGAAATGCTGATTATTCAGAGGTGATGGTTTCAGCTTGATATTGAATACTGAATTGCTGCGAGTACAGTAAAGCCTCTGTCCCGCCTTCTTCTTGCAGTCTGGTTGAGGATTTGTATTGTTGTATTTTTCCCTTCCTACTTGAAAGCTGCTTCCGTTGTAATTTGTATTTTACTGCGATATCTATGTAAAGTTTGCTAACATTAGCCGCCATAAGCTTCTGGTCATACCAGACCAAGTAAGGCTGTATCAGCCAAACCACAAAGTGTAATCAAATGAGGGAGAGTGCATTTCATTTCTTATGAATCAAACCTTTCATTTGTAAAACATAATATGGCATCATAATCTATTTAAATTTTTTTTGAAGTGTGGCTTTTAAACCCCCTGGCTGCCCCTCTTTAGACATATTGTCTAGTAAATATTCTGCCCAGCCACACAACTTGGATTTATGTGTGTTTCTGACAAAGTTTAAATGGCCTCTAAAAATGTCTATAATTTAATTATACAAATCTTCAACCCCCTGTAAAAAATGCACTCTGTTAGGGCAGCCAAGTACTGATGTCCTCCTCCCCTGCATCGTGTTTAATCAGTCGTAGAATACAAATGTCATAAACCATGAATCAATACGTCTTTAGCTGTGGACTGCTAATGTTTGACAGTCTGTCCTTCTGTTATTTTCCTCCTAACACGCTGCCCTACTCTCAAGGGGATTTTGTTGCGAAAAAGATAGAAAGTGACTGGCTCTACTGGGGGGACGAGCACCACACCACCACACTAATGCATGTGTACTCTTTTATTCATATGTCCCTCCTTCTTCATTGCTACGCTGCAGGAAGCTACAGTCAGAGTACGACCGGCTGAAGAAGGCCCACGACAGGAAGGGGCTGTCTCCGCTGCCGTCGCCCCCGGAGATGCTGCCTGTGTCGCCGCAGAGCGCGCGCGACGCCGAGCTCATCGCCGAGGCCAAACTGCTGCGGCAGCACAAAGGCCGACTGGAGGCGCGCATGCAGATCCTAGAGGACCACAACAAACAGCTGGAGTCCCAACTGCATCGGCTCAGACAGCTGCTGGAGCAGGTACACACCAACAGGAAGGATCATTTACACTATAGGGTTATTTCTTTTTTTGGGCTTGCTGACTTACATATCACGCATCAGTTAAATGAACCTGCATAGTTCAGATCTTTGTATGAATTTTATTTGTATTTATTTTTTAAGATCATTTAATTTCTATGCTTTATTAGATAGCTTTGGAGAGACAGAGATTAAATGGGGCATAGAGGGGGAATGACATGCAGAGAACGACCATGAGCAGACCTATGGTCTACTGTGAAGAGGACTGAGCGCTCTAACCACTACACCAGCGCCCCCTGAATTTTATCAATACGCCATATTGAACCATGTTTATTTACCACACACAGCATATTTAAAAACTCTTAAAGGCACAGTCCAGTCTCCTCAACATGTTCTGGTTTTTAAAAAATGCTCTTGAGCAAGGCAGCGAGCTGTCACATGCTGTAGTGAGCAGCAGCAGCAGTGTCTTGGATTAATCAAACAGAAGCTCAGAGTTGATTTGAAGTGTCCACCAGTGAATTCAGAGTGACACAGCCGCCTCTTTGCTGTCTGACTGCCAGTAACAGCTGACACACAGAGGATCAGGACAGCTTCTTGGTCCCACACACACACAGACTTCACTTCCCTTCCCTTCAGACTCCTCTAATTAAGCAGTGCGGTGCCACTGCCAATTTGTTGTATAACTAATACATGTGTGTGTGTGTCAGACGGACTCCAAGGTGAACGGCACAGCTCTGTCCTCTCCCTCCACCTCCTCTCAGCGCTCCGACTCCTCCCTCCCTCTGCTCCGTGTGGCCGCCAGCCAAACTACTGATACAATGGGTAAGAAAACACACACACACACACACACACACACACACACACACAGACATTATATTCTTTAATTTGCATCCACTCCTCTTTTAAAGCATGTAGGATATAAATAGATGTAAGCTGAGATGTGTGATTTCACGGCTTGTAGAGACCATGCTGTAGGACATTGTTGTGCATTAAATTACAATCTTTAAACATGATTGTGTTGTTGTTGTTCACACTCCCCTAACACCTAAACAAAGTGACTGGGCCCATTGTATCAGCAGCTAGAATCCTGAAAGTGGAAAAAAAAATCTCCTTTTCCCGTTTCAGGTGATGATGAGCTGTCCAGCCCTTCCCAAGATGCATCGGGGCTGGAGGAAGTGATGGAACAGCTCAACAATTCCTTCCCTCATAGCCAGGGTACGGCGCACGCACCAACACCAACATTAACAGCTGCTTCAAATGAGATGCCTGCTACTTTGCTCGGATAAACACAAGCTTTTTCTAGTCTAAGAACTGATTTCAGATATAAGCAAATAATTGGCGTCCTGTTTTTTTTATTTTTCTTGAACATTTTTTAATTTTTTTTCGAACCCTTTTAAGTGCGTCTTTCCTTAAGGCGTTCAACTTGGATGAAACATTTCAAAGTTGTCAGCTTTGAGCTCATTAAAAGTGCACTCGGCTAATTAGCACCAAGTTTTTTAGGAACATTTGGAGGTATATAACTGTAGCCTAAAGAAAGGGAAAGCTGGCCTGTGATGTGAGAAATACAGGTTTGAAACCTCCAGGCAAACTTGAAGCAAATCTTTTCCCCTGATCCACATTAGACTTCATTACGGCTGTATACGCCTTCAGCAAAGCCTCGCCCGCCCTTCACACACCTTTCCTTTCTTTCTCGTTACCGAACCGAGACTGATTTCCTCTCTTCCCTTTCCTTCCTTTCCTTCTTTTTTTTTCTGCGCAAGCCAGGAGGGAGAAGGGGACACCCATGAGAGGTGAGTGGCTCGGCTTTCTCTCATGTCATTCCCCCACCAGCCTTTCTCCGTAAGAAGGATACTAACAAGAGGCTTAATAAGGAGGTGGCAAGTGTGACTGGGCACAAACACACACATCAGAAAGGAAGAGTGGAAGCATCACGCTACACTGACATCTGTCCTCCCTCCCTTTCCCCGTCTTTCATTTCCTCTCCCTTTCCTGTCCTCTGTCACTCGGCTGCTCTGTTCCTCACATTGGGGAGTAGGCTTTGTGTGTAATAGCTTCCTTGCCTCTGATGTGTGTGTAGATAGTGCATCTGTGTGCGTGTGTGTATGTGTGTAGGTTTTGGATGAGAAGAATTTGTAATAACTGCACATGATTAAATATGATCATAATGATTACAGGACCGTCCGACATGTCTATCACTATTAGTGAGTGAGGTGAGTGGATTTGGTCTAAACTTCTCTCTCTCTCTCTCTCTCTCTCTCTCTCTCTCTCTCTCTCTCTCTCTCTCTCTCTCTATCTATCTATCTATCTATCTATCTATCTATCTATCTATCTATCTATCTATCTATCTATCTATCTATCTATCTATCTATCTATCTATCTATCTATCTATCTATCTATCTATCTATCTATCTATCTATCTATCTATCTATCTATCTATCTATCTATCTATCTATATGTCTGTCTCTCTCTCTCTCTCTCTCTCTCTCTCTCTCTCTCTCTCTCTCTCTCTCTCTCTCTCTCTCTCTCTCTCTCTCTCTCTCTCTCTCTCTCTCCAGGTCGCAGTATTGGCAGTTTGTTCCACATGGCCGATGACTTGGGCCGCGCCATGGAGTCACTGGTCAACGTGATGACAGACGAGCAGAGCGCCGAACAGCACGAGTCCCTGCCCTTCTGATCCCCCCCACTCCCCCTCAAACCGTCAGTCCTCCTCTCCTCTCTCCATCCCTCCCTCCCTCCCTCTCTTCTCCCTCCCTGTCGCATGCTTTTCTAGTCAAGACAACTGGATCGGAAAAAAAACACAGTTTACAAAGAGAATATATAACGTCTATTTTTGTGAAGGATTGCGGTTCCAGCAACGACGCGTAAAAAAAACAAGAGAAAAACTAAAGAAAAAAACATTATAACTTGTAGATTTCAGTAGTTTCTTAAAACGTCCTGAAGTTTGTTTTATTATTAACAGAGGCTGGTTTTTAAACTTCTATGCAATTGTATAAAACAAGAGTGGGGAGAGGGAGGGCGGGAGGGGGAGACAAAGAGAGATGAGATACAAATAAGTGTGTTCAGTGTGCTCGAATATTTGCCATCTCTTTGTATTTGGGGAAACAGCTAGCATTTCAGACATTTGTATCAACAACACAAAAAAAGAATGATTGTAATCATAAGGGTGCTTTCTAAGAGTAAAATGTCTTTCTATAACAGCGTACACTACTGTCAAGGTAATGCAGGCATCCTGGATCTTTACAGTACGTTGTCTGTGAGAGTGTGTGTGGGTGTGTGTGTGTGGGGTGGAGGTGCCTAATTTCCACATGACATTACATGTTTGTTTGTTTTGTTTTTAAAGTTTTGGCCAACACAACTTCCGTTATGTTTCAATTGTTCATGTATCTGCTCATCCGTCCATCTGTCCACCCATCAATTTGTTCATCCTGTCAGTTATCAACATCTCTATGGCAACAGTTTTGGTATTCCTGTATTTGTTTTCAGCACAGTGTACTGTGTGCAGGAACAGACGCCCAGGCATTCATAATTGAGCCAAGTCAAGGTCACTTGAAAAGTGGATGCACACTTAATGGAAAATTATTGCACATTATTGGACATGGATTTAATTTTTTTCCCAATAATCAATCTACATCATTTGTGCGGATGGGGAAAAAATTGACTCCTTTTTTGCAGCAGCAGAGTGGCACATTCAAACCACACAAGGTCATCAAAAGCAACATGCTGTGAGTGTGTTACCACGCAGCTCTGGTCTCAGCTATGTGCTCTGGTCTTGTCAGTACACTAATAAGTCCTTTGACTATTTATTTTGTCATAGACAAGAGAGCACATTTAAAATCGACATCTTTTCTGTCCAAACTAGGCATAAGTTGTAAAACTGTTGTCAAAGCTGCCACTATCTACTTTTCAATATTCTTTTATATTTTTGGGCTTTAACCTTCAGTTCTGCCTTGGCCTTGACAGACTCTTTCACACAGAACTGATTATTGCACTGGCACATCTTATGTAGAAATGTTCTGTTGAATTTCTATTGCTAAGAGTTTTTCTGACTCTTTCAGAAGGCCTGTTGAGTCCACACAGTACACTGTGTATTGGTTTATTCTAAGCTGACAGCTTCTCCCTGTACGAAGGACTCAGAAGAATGTGCTTCAACCTGAACCCGAGCACTATAGTGTTACAAGGCTGCTAGTTGAGATTATTTTTAAAGTAATTCTTCCGCTTGAACGATTTTTAACAGAAGAACTTTAGGAAGCCCAGTTAAAGTAAGCTCTACCTCGTGTGAATTGTCAAAGTCTGGAGGCAATTTTCCTGTACTGTACACAATCCCCACACTCTCAGATTATTAGTCATTAATTGATTATTGCTGGCTGATTGTTACAGATATCAGATATCCTAATCACTCCGCACACTGCACCGTAGGAGCCTCCAATCTGAATGTCTGGATGCATTCACTGCAATTCTTCTATCCGTCAAGAAATGTATACGATTCGAGTATAAAAAATCATTTTACACAAAGCAAGTGAATCTGTGTGCACTACTGTCAAACCTGGGAAACACTAGATGTTGGTTTTCTGCGTGGATGATGTTTATTCTAGCAGTGTTACATTTTGGTCTCTGGTTAAAAGGCTTTTTTTGTTTTGTTTAGTGCCGTGTGAGGTGTTTCTGATATTAGCATGTCTGACTAAATGAACTCCATCCCTTATTTAATGTATAACTCGGAGATATCTGCGTAGAGCATCGGGGCGTTATACACGTTTGTGTGTGTGTGTGTGTGTGTGTGTGTGTGTGTGTTTTTCGGCATCATATTCTTTCAGCATGATTCAACAGGATTTTGTTTTTGATCCAAACACTGAATTTGATTGTTTTTCTTTGTTTTGTTCTTTTTATTTTCATTTCAAATTTTTTGTGTCATTTTCACGTCAATATGTTTCAAATAACGCGTCAATACTTCACAACATATCAGATTCCACCAAATATATGCCTTACTACTGTATTATAAAATGCTTTACTGTATATCAATAAAGCACGCAGTTATGTCCATTTGACCTGCCTCTTTGATTTGCTGCCTTCTCTGTTTTTTAAACCAGGATTTCTGAAAAACTGGTCTACACACAAAAACAAAGCGTCCTACAGTTTGACAGAAAATGCCTGCAGACGATGTATACATCCGAGTGCACATGAACAGTCAGTGTCATACAGAAAAACTAGACAGAAGACAACAGTACATGTATTTCATTTTCATAGTCTTGGTGAGTTTTGCTTTTCAGTAACAACTATATACAATATATATATATATATTTTTTTTTTTAAATATAAAAATGTCCCTGTAAATTAGCTGATTCTTGAAATATATATACCGGTACACAGAATTATACACCATTGGAGCTATTCATCCTTTAAAGCTGTGTTAATGGTTGTTTTACCACTTGGGGGCGGTGTGACCTTGTCTTATTGACATGGTATCAAACAGTTCCTTGTATGCAGTACATATCCAACGGATTTTGTGTCCGTAATCACCTGATGACTTGAGTGTTTGCTCTACTGGGGTTTTGGCTTCACGCTCCACATGCCCCTCCATAGTCCTATCAGAGTGTTTCTGAACGAGCGCATCCTGTAGGCGTACAGGATGGGGTTGAGGGCCGAGTTGGCGTGTGAGAGCAAAATGGCCCCCAGCGTGAGCGTCATGGGCACCTGGCACTGTGGGTAGAAGAGCAGGATAGAGTTGATTAGGTGGATGGGCATCCAGCACACCATGAAGAGGAACAGGACCAGGAAGAGGGAGGTGGCCTTCCTTAGCTCCTGACGCCTGCACTGAACACTGGACTTTGTCTTGGTGGACGGAGCAGAGCTGGAGCTGATGGATCCAGCTGAGGCCATTCTGGGCCCTGGCTTTGTGAAGACAGCAGTGGTCTCAGTGTCAATGAGAGACCTAATGCTGGACTCCACTTCCTTCCCAGCTAGAGCTTCACACTTTCTGGAATGTTCTGCTGTGGGTGGCCCTGCTTCTGATGTCCCAGTGTCCTCGGTGCCAGCAGATCCCGGGCCCCTCCCGGTCGCCCTGGCAACAGCGATGCGTCTGAGCTGGTGGCGCACGGTGAGGAAGATGTGGCCATAGATGATGAACATGGCCACCAGCGGCACCAGGAGGCAGCAGAAGAAGTTGAAGTAGACCATGTAGGTCATGTCCACCACACAGGTGAAGATGCAATACCTGGAATGACGAGAGACCGCTTTTAGCCATTCATCCATTGACTTCATCTTGGTGACCATGAAAAATGTTCAATTCAATTCAATAAACACATCCCATCTTTACTCATGCATCCGGCTTTTCATACAATGCTCTGAGCGTCCATACATTAACTTCATAGCATTTTCCTGAAGCCATGTTACCATGCACTCTAGTTCATTCACTCAGTCACACTGCTCCCCATTCTCTTACTCGGTGTCCCCTGGTCCCCTTTTCCAGTCCATGATGGGCACGGAGCCGGAGATGGCCGCCAGCCCCCAGGTGAGCAGCAGGGACAGCCGGGCACTCCTGGGGCTCATGATGCGCTGGTACTGGAAGGGCGTGAGGATGGCCATGTAGCGCTCTGCTGCTACTGCTAACATGCTCAGGATGGAGCTCTGGAAGGCAAAGGCCGATATATTAAGAGGCCTTACAGGGACTATAGCATGGTGAGAAAATTCCTTCGTATTTTAATGAGAAAATGTGCAAAAATGGGACTCTGCCCGGCCTAATCATTTTGATACAGTCCCATCATCAAATTGCACATAAAAAAATTGCAAGTCCATCTGCAATCAATGGCCTACATTATGGTCAGAGTTCCCTACCTGTGTGAGCACCATGAGGATGCTGAGCAGCACCAGGCACAGGGGGAGGTCGTGGTGAGGTTGACCCAAGTCTGTCAGCACTGCACAGGGGATGCCCACCAAGCCCACCAGGATGTCAGCCACCGCCAACGATACCTGTACACACACACATGCATGCACAGTTCAACTTTGGATAAAGATACAAGAAAATCCTGTGTTTCTAGATGAAGCTTTCAACTGACTATGAATAATTGTCCTCACCAGGAAGTAGTTGGTGACAGTGCGAAGTTTCTTGTTGCGGATGAAAGCAAGACAGACCAGGAAGTTGCCTATGATGGCCAGGACGGCGATGATTAACTCAGTGGCGATATAAAGCCCTTTGAGACGGGGTAGGAATCCATGCGGCATCTCTGCAGTACAGACACCAGGAGTCCCATTCATGATGAGAGGGAGATGGAGATTCCACAGTCATGGAAAACCTGGAAAAAAGGGGATGGAACGTAAAAACTTTGGGATGGGAGGAAAGAGAAATCACTCGCTAATACTTAAAAGAGCCAACAACTTTTCTTTGAAATATGAAATATTTAATAATATAATATTAAAAGCTGCTTTATTGCTCTCATGAACCTGTGGGATGTGACAAATATGTATGGTGTTCCCCTTTGGTCTCCTTTTATTTTGGGAAACAAAGAAAAATCATATGCAAGATGTGTGCAAACCATCCACTTCATTTGTCCTTTGCTTCTGAGAAAGAACTGACTGCGCAGAATTTATCTTACGAGAAGAAAGGATATGAAAGGGCAGAGAAACAGTGGTTGTTATGAGGCTCAGCCTGTGGCCTTTGTGCTGACCAACTGAGCGGTAAAAATTGGGGCTGATAAGGGACAAAAACACTGACAGACACACACACACACACACACACACATACAAAAACAGATCCTAGAGTTCACTGTTTACACACACTGATAAAGATTAAAAACCTGCTAACCGGTTCGCTGTGCCCACAATATAAATAGATGGATTATGCAAAATGAGGACAGTCCACATCATGGCACATAAGGGTTTAGGGGCTCTCTGCAAGATATTAGGGTGGGGAGTGTGTTGACAAAACATTATTTATTCGTTTTAATTGTATAGTAGAAGTGGAATATCAAATGCTTTCCTATGCTAACTAAGCAATTTCATAATGAGTTCAATTCTTTCAAAATGTGAGGATTTGACATGAGGCCATTACCTTGGATTATTTGAACCTGCGTTTGGGATTTTTGTATTACTTTGTGGACTTTTAATAGGCTCAATGATTAGATAGTTGCAGCTATTATTACATTATACTTATTATAAATAACTTTTTTTAATGCAGTCCTAACACAGAAACATGATTGTTGTTCCTTTTTCTATGACAAAAATGCATCCATGGTGCTCACACAAGGCATGTGTTTCGCATTTTGAGATAAATTCACCTCACAGGAGATAATCAAATATAATCTTAATTTTGGGCAAGCAGACTTTAAAACGTTACTTAACTCTTACTTACTTACTTACTTATGCCTCTTCTTCCCCCGTGGGAAATAAGGCAGATACGATGTGTCTCCATTTGTTTCTGTCTTTCGCAACATGTTGTGCCTCGCCCCAGGTAAGGTTCATTTCATTTTTACTTACTTAACTCTAGTGAGAAGGAAAGATGCAATATCGCCAAGAAAAACACCTGCATGAGTTTTGTTTTTCATGGATTAAGGATCACACACACACACACACACACACACACACACACACACACACACACACACACACACACACACAGGGTTTCAGGTTCGGATTGGTATGTGCACTCACCTACATTAAGCTCTAGGTTCAGTCATCCCACAGTATGGAGGATCCAGAGCATCCAGGACCCTCAGACAGAGTGAGGTGGATGGAGGGGAGGCATCAGGGGAAAGCAGGAGGAGCAAAATACTACCACACCCTCCTCACTCTACTTCTTCATGCAAGAGAAAAACACATTATGAGCTGCAGCGCGTAGACGCTCTTCCCTGGACCTGGGTTCAATGGAAAAAAAGATATGGTTTGACGTAAATCTCGGGCCTGTTCCAGACAAAACAAACATGTCATATTAAATTCAATACCATGAACGGTTGACCTGACACTATCATATCATAAAATACTCTGTGATATTTCATTAAAGAACAATCAACAAAGAAGCCTAACGTGTTATTCAAAGCCTTAAGCAAATCATGTGACAAATATTATCTATACAGAAAAGAAAAGGCTTTTAAAATGCGCATACATTATCAAAAGTAAAAGTACTCAATGAATAATTATGTTTTTTTCTTTTGCTGCTGTTGACAATAAACCATTTTGAATCTTGACTCTTGAAGGAAAATTATAAATAATAATGATTACATTATTATTCCCGGTGCAATTAGTAGCTATTTTAAGATTATATTTATAATTGTTATACATAGCCTACTTAATATAGTAGCCTAGCCTACTAGACTGTTGGGCAGTGTAATCAATAAAATGCATGATATTTTGAAAGCTTATATTTGTGTTATGGTATAGTAGCCTACATCATTTATTAGACTTTTCATCTTAATGTACATGATTGTTTGATTTTGCTGCAGTTTATTTATATAGGCTAGGCCTAGCACCTTATTATACAAAAATAAAAATGTAAAGATGCATTTATAGAAATGTTTGCCTATTATGGTAATAGCTTGTAATTTGTAAAATACTGTAAAATAACAAATAGTCGGTAATACTAATAGCCACACAGAAAAGACAGCCAGGTGCTGTATGGATTTTTTTCACCGCTAGATGTAGCTAAAACAAGTTGAGGGTTTCATGTTATTTTCAAACCGGAACTCTACGCAGGTCACGTGACAGCATCACAGCCAATCAATGCGTCCATGCTCCCAGAATCAGCGTGTTCAGATCAATCACTAGTAAGCGTTTAGTTTGCTGTGGCGGAGCAGTGAGGATGTTTTTCTCGTGGTGAAGCGGGGTTTTTGTATTTGTGTAAGGATGTCGGGGTTCAGCGCGGAGCTCATAGACTACCTGGAGGGGAGGATAACTTTTGAGGAGTTTGACCTGCGGAGAGACGAGCGGAAACCAAAGGTAAGACACAAACAACCCTGGCAGAAATAAGGAGCTGGGTGCCTTAGCTAGTTAGCTTTTTAATTAGGTACACCTGTGTTTGACGCTGCTTTAATTGTTCAGTCGCTGTTTTCTCTCGTTTTTTCAGGTGTCGGAGGTGTCTACTGAGGATGTGACAGACGATGCTCAGCCCTCCACCTCCTCACTTATACTGGGGAAAGTCGGTAAAACTACTTTTGTACATGACTGTCTTTTCCACATTGGTATTTTGGGGGGTCCTTTTTTTTCTTCTTCTTCTTTTTTAACACGTGCAAAGGTTGGCGCGTGACAGTATTCAGTGACAGGTGTAGCCTGGACAATTAAATAGATACTGGCTGAGTCCCATTAAGCTGCTGTTGTGCATGGTGGTTCATTGTCATAACATAGCCTAGCCTACTCGGAAACTTGAGGCCAAAATTAGTGCTCGAGGTAAAATAAATAAATAAATAAAACTATTTGGTGTGAGTATCAAGTGCTAGTGTGCAAACTAAACACTATAGCCAGCGGTAGTGCAACTCAAAGCAGTTGTCAAAACGTTTTGCTATTGAAGCACCTGCTGATAGATTAAACAAATAACAAGCTGGTAGAAACGCAAAGCTGAATAAGGCTTATAATTGAATATAAACTATAAAAGGTTTATGAAAACTGGCAAACGAGCTGATATGCAAAATGCGTTAAAGGGTTACATCGAACTGTTTGATGAAAAAAGATGCATATATGACTTCATTGGGTTTGTTGCCACAGGAGAAAAAATAAACGCACACAACATGGTTTGAAGCAAAAAATTATGTTCAATGATGAGTTCATTGTCAATTTGCAAATGGATTGAAAAACGTGTGAAATGATGATGATGGTGGTGATGATGATGAAAATCATGGTGACAATTTTTCCAATGTGGGGGAAAACCACAAGCTGACACAGATGTTTCTCAGCTGAAGGAACGCCTGGACAGGGAGAAGCTGCAACCATGCTATGAGAGCTTGAGTGACCGATAACTAAATACTTAATACAGGAGGGGTAGATTGACTTGTGTTAATTTACATCTATTTGCTGTAAGTTAAATCATGACTAAAAAGACCATTGTTTTGTCACTAAGTTTAAATGTATTTTTTTTTTGCCTGCACTCTTCATCACACCACTAAAGTAAAGCAGCCAATTGCATAGGGCAAGAGTGAAAAGCACATTCACCTGTGATTGTGATTGCTGTGGCTAAATAACATTGTGGTAAATGGTAAAATAATATTTTTTATTTATTTTATAGATGGTGGCCTATCCAATGGTACAGGTACCATGTATTGGTATTAATGTATTGAACAATTGACTCATTTGTACCAAAAAAAATAAAAAATAAATTGCAGTCTAATGTAGGCCAAAAGGCAAAACGCAGGGCACAATTACCACAATTTATAAATTGTTGTTCATCGGTCATCTCTCCTTTCCTCTCAGAGGAGGGGGTCAGCCCGGGGGTCCAGCTGGCTTTCGCCTCCATCCTGGGACAGAAGCCAGAAGCACCTTCTTCTTCCTCTTCGGATGAGGAGGGAGAGGGGGTGGTGGAAGAGGACAGCCTGAGCTATGTGGATGATGAAGATGATGAAGATTACAAGGCTGAGGAAGAGGAGGGGAGAAAGGTAGAGGCAGAGGTAGAGAGGACGGAGAAGAAGAGGCATCGGGGCGGAGGGAGAGGAAAGGGAGGACGCAGGAAGAGGAGAGAGCTGGAGGAAGAGGAGGATGACGAGGACATGACTGTTGGGGACGTGTTCGCACTAGAGATGGAGCTCAACCGAGAGAACAAGAAGATGATGAAGGTGAGGAGGAATTGAAATGAGTGTGTACTGTAGGTGTATTTCCCCAGCTCTTAGTGTGTGTGTGTGTGTCCAGGAGCGGCGCCATCGCAGCAAGCTGCCCCGAGCTCTGAGAGGTTTAATGGGAGAAGCCAACATCCGCTTCGCCAGAGGGGAGAAGGAGGATGCCATCTTGATGTGTATGGAGATCATCAGACAGGGTAACACAAACAAAACAACTTCTATGTTTGTGTTGGAAGTTTAGGCCAGTTGTAGTACAGGAACCTCAGTGAACCCTCTCTTCTCCTGCAGCTCCTCTGGCCTTTGAGCCGTTCTCCACACTGGCCATGATCTACGAGGACGATGAAGACGTGGACAAGGCGCTGCAGTTTGGCCTGATCGCCGCCCACCTCAACCCCTCTGACTGTGAGGAGTGGATCAGACTGGCAGAGATGTCTCTGGAGCAGGACAACATCAGACAGGCCATCGTCTGCTACACAAAGGGTCTGTCTGACGCTCATAGATACAACATCTGATAGAATTAAATCACAGGTCTGACTCATGCTCCTTCTCTGTCCCCTCTTGTCCCCAGCTATCAAGTACAACCCCACCAACGTGCGCTACCTGTGGGAGCGCTCCAGCCTCTACATTCGTCTAGGCGAACACAAGCACTGCATGGACGGCTACCGCAGGATCCTGTCGCTGCTGCCGCTGGAGGATGGGGAGCACTTCATGCAGCTCTCAAAGGACATGGCCAAGTAAAGGACACAGACACATGGTGACTGTAGGGTTAAGTCACAGTAGTTTGATCTGTCATATTAATCTGTTTATGTCTGTGTCCTCTTCAGGAGTTACTTTGAGAGCAATGACTTGCCCTCAGCTCTGGGGATCCTAGACGACGCCCTGGCGCGACACCCTGACCTGGTCAGTGATGACTTCATCAACATGGCTGCCGAGCTCTATATCGCCAGCCGGCATTACAACAAGGCACTGCAGGTACACCATCATTAAGAGAGCAAGCAGGAAAAGACAGATTTTTTTTTTTTTTTTTTTTTTTCCCATTTAATGCATTTGTGTGTTATTGTTCTAGGTCTTGGTCCAGTTTGCAGGTGTAGTTCTGGTCAGGGCTGAATGCGAATCGGACAACACAGCGGCACCCACGCAGGAAGAGAAAGTGGAGGAGATGGGGACAGAGAAGAAGGTTACAGAGAAGACGGTTACAGAGGAGAAGGGGACCAAAGAGACGGGGACTGATGAAAATACCACTGAGGAGAGCTTTACTGAAGAAAAGACGACGGAGGAGCAAGAGACGAAGAAGCAAGAAAGCAAAGAGTCAAAGAGCGTGGAGGAGATGGCAGCAGAGGAAAACGGTGGGAAAAGCATGATAGGTTCAGGTCTGAGGATCTAGAAACGACTGTCTTTATAAAGCCCAAGAAACATTTGCCTTTTGCACCAGCAACAGATAAAACACTGCAGCTCATTCATTAGATGACTGATAATTGCTTTAGAAAGGCAACATTTGAACTGAAAATGTTTTGTTCTACACCCGGTGTGTCTTTGTGGCATTGTCAACAAATATTTGTGTCTCCAGGTGAAATTAAAGATGTACAGGTACCAGACAGTGTCCCAGTGGACCTGAGGGCTAAGCTAATGGTCTGCCTCATACACCTGCATGTCTACACACCGGTGGAGGTAAGCAAGATGAACATGGTTTTCATAGTGATGGTGACAACATATATGATGCTAAAAATACAATGAGGTTAAGTTTTCTGAAGGATAATGAACAATGTCTCCATGACTCTCACAGGGACTGGTGTCATCGCTGATGGAGCAGAGTCCAGAGGAGATCGGGGACTTGTACCTGGATGTGGGTGAAGCCTACCTGGAGGAGGGAGAGTACATGTCCGCCTTGCCTCTGCTGTCGGCACTCGTCATATCAGAGAAGTACAACCTGGCCGTCGTCTGGCTCCGACACGCAGGTGGGAGCCCCTGTTGGATAGTTGGAAATGTTCAAAAGAAACTGTGAAAGTGTATTAATCAGCCATATTTAAACTGACCCCTAAATGTAGCTACAACTGAGTGAAATGATTGACTGTTGGATAAAGGCCGTTGATGACTTGTCCCTGTCAGAGTGTCTGAAGGCTCTGGGCCACATGGAGGTGGCAGCAGAAAGCTACACCAAGGTGGTGGAGATGGCTCCACAGCACCTGGAGGCCCGGCTCTCCCTGGCCACCCTGCAGCAGCAGCTAGGCCGGCCCGACTGCGCCCTCAAAGCCCTGGAGTCCATGTACGACAGTGAGACGCTGGCTCAGGACTCATCGGCCGCACAAAAGGCAAGGCCTTGTTTTTTTTACGATACAAAACACACAGTGGATACTTCCCAGTGTATGGTTATGTGTGTTTGTGTAAACTCCTACCATATATCTGTGAATGCTGTGGTTGTAGGAATTAAAGCTGCTGCTGCATCGTTCCACACTGCTGAAGACTCAAGGACAAACACAGGGCTACCTGGACGCTATGATCACTATGATCTCCATGCTACTTAAGGTAACTGAGGATTACTCCACCATCAATGTTTTGGTTAACGCTAGTGTTGAGTCGTGTGCAGCCTGCTAATGCAGAACCAGAAGAGGTTTAGTTCCAGGTTTGTTTGAGGCATACAAGGAAATTACCAAGGTCTGATGGTGCATAACAATAATTATACAGTAAGCATAGGGAATATGGGCAGTAGGATTTGGTTCTGATGGGCCTCAGCCGCCTGCCAGAGGTGACTGTCTCAAAAGATGTCCTGCTTGCCTCAGCAAACAAAACATGCACACAATCCTTGATGCATTTCCAGTGTCTTCTTGTTTTTGAAAAGTGTGTGTGTGTGTGTGTGTGTGTGTGTTTGTCCTAGGTGGCAATGCAGCGAGCTAAGGTGTGTGTGCGCTCCGTTACCGTGTCAGGCAAGACTCACCTGAAGCTGGCGAAGGCCAAAGACGCGCTGCCAGAGATCGACGACCATGAGGCTGCCTATCTGGACAACACTGGTATGGAGAATTTGAACAATACTGGTATGGATGATCAGGACAACACTGGTATGGATAGGGGAGCGTGTGTGTGGTTTGTGTGCTTCAAGGCTTCATTATGGTTGCCTGGCTGATGTACAGAACCTGTAGTTGGCCCGATATTGCTCACCGTCAGCACTTCTTAAGTTGCCATATGTGGAGAAAAAGCTTATTTTTCCTCTTTAATGCAGTGTATAAAATAAATAGCATTTTAGTAGTACAGACTAGGTAGAAATGGAATATAATCAAGTATGTTTTAATTAGTGTGTAATCCCACATCCAATATATAAAAAATATATTTTTTATTACCTTTTTAGAATGAGTTTCATATCTACATAGGAATGGGGCAGGCCGCCATGTTGCATCAGGTTTTTACAGTAGCACAGAAAGAACAAACTTCATGGCCGCACACATTTTTATATACTGTATAGTGGGTGTCTGCCAGAATGCACCTGTTCCAAAACAGGATGTAATATAGAACAAATACAATGTACTAAAGAACACTCACTTGATATTGTGGATAGACTTGAGTTAGAGGTGAATGATGCCTTCTTGAATTGACACAACTACTACAAGGCCTACACTACATCAGGTCAGCTCTGGAGTGCAGAGAGTCAGGCGCATCTTTAGTTACCAGCTTCATGTCCTTGGAAGGGCCACCGTAGCTTCTGTACATTTTCTCAACAGGAGGGGTATAGATCGACTGACGCAATCTAGATTTTTCCCCACTAGGTGACGCCAAAATACACCTTAACTACGCACTTCCCCTTTAACGGACCATATGTAAACAACATCAAGATAGTCATAGTGGCATGTTGTGCTCAGGTAAAACCAACGTCCTGTCCAAAGAGGACTGGTGGCAGCTGCTGGTGAGCTGTGTGCTGACTCTGTGTGAGGTCCATCGCTACGAGGAGGCCGATCTGCTGGTGGAGTCTGCCATGGAGTTCTACTCCTTCTACGACAACAAGCCCAGGAGGAAGGAGATGGAGTTCTTCGGCCTGTCTGCCACCATCCTGGACCGCAACTACTACAAGGCCTACAACTACATCAGGTCAGCTCTGGAGTGCAGCTCCCGTCAGGCGCAGAAGACGTTGTTGCTGAAAAGTCGATTATAAATTGTTCTTCTGTCTTTTCGACAGATTGATGCTGATGGAAAACCAGGATCTTCCTCAGCTTTGGAATATCTTCAACCAGGTGTTCCTACGTCTGTCTTTGACACTGTTCCTGTGCATGTGTTTTCTTGTGGACATGAAATAATGTTGTATCTCTTCCCTTTAGCTGACTATAACCTCTCAGCACCAGCGCCACCATCGCTTCTGCCTTCGCCTGCTGTTGAAACATCCCGACAACCACCCCTTGTGTGTGCTCTGTGGACACAACGCCATGGTGTCAGGGAGCTTCAAGCACGCGCTGGGTAAGAAACGTACTCGGGCGACTACTGACCGCACTGCTTATTCTTGGTACATACAGTCTGTGTTTCAGTGTCCTTCTCATGTATTTATCCAACGCCTTTTCTTCAGGCCAGTATGTCCAGGCCTTCCAGACTCACCCCAAAAACCCACTCCACAGCTTGTGTGTGGGTCTCACCTTCTTCCACATGGCTTCCCAGAAGTATGTAGCCAAACGACACACACTGGTGGTGCAGGTACAGTGTTCCCATTTTAGCTTTACAGTTACACACCTTAATCAGGTCCGTCTTTAAAGTTTTAATCCATAAGACTTGAGTTTGGTTGTTTCTAGCAGCATTTTTGGTGGTAAAATGTAAACGTTTTTGTTTTTTTTCCCCTCCTGATTTTATCGTGGGAATTTTGCCACAGACACACAGATTGTACTACGGCAAAGCTGCAAATACAAGAGCTTTTATCAGTGGATCAAAATCATTGTTTTACCTCAGTCTTTGATAGATAGCAACTTAATTGCAAATGTAATAGATGAAAATCTTACAGATAACTATTTTTGGATTCATGTGGGGGTGTTTTCAGGGTTTCTCCTTCCTGTGGCGATATGTGGAGCTGCGTGGAGAGTGTCAGGAGAGCATGTACAACTTGGGCCGAGCGCTTCATCAGGTGGGCCTCACGCATTTGGCCATACATTACTACCAGAAGGCCCTAGGGCTGCCCCCACAGAAACTGGAGGTGCGTATACATCCAACACACACAACACAAAACCATTGAGTGCTCATATTGCTGTATCATAGTGACTGCAAATATAGAAACTTCTCCCCCACTTTAATTTAGGACATTGATCGACGGACCTACATCTGCAACTCTTCCTCTCTAACCAGATCTTCCCCTGTCTTCATCCTCCCTGCAGGGTATAGCTGACGATCAAGTGGATCTAAGGAGGGAGATCGCCTTCAATCTGTCCCTCATCTACCAGACCAGTGGGAACATTGAGATGGCACGGCAGCTCATCAACACACACTGCATCGTTTGAAAGTGCAAACATTTTTGATTTTTAAGACTCTGATTTGGTGCCTGCAAGCCCTTCCTTATAGAGGACTGAAAAGGATTAATTCATACATGGATAAATGCTAAAATAAAAGGAATAATGCTGAAATAAATTAATCGATATTTTAACTAACAAGTAATAAATAAATAAAACCAGAGATTAATACAAAAATAACTAAATGCAAGCCTACATTTTGTATTTATGTTGGTGATTAATTTGCAAATTAAGACACGTTTCTTAATTTACATTCCGTTGTACTAATTTTTATTTATCTGTTAATGAGGGAGATGTTAATAAGCATTAACAGGGGTCGCCCTTAGCTCAGTTGGTAGGGTGTCCCCTCCATGGGCCTCGGCCAGCAGCGGACCCGGGTTCGATTCCAGCCCGCGGTCGTTCTCTGCATGTCACTCCCCTCTCTGCCCCATTTCAACTCTGTCTCTACACTATCAATAAAGCATAAAGATGCCAAAAAAATATCTTTAAAATAAGCATTAACAGGGAGGTTAGTACCACCTACCTCTTGAATGTTAGATACAGAAAAGAATATGTCAGCAATTAAGAAATAAATCAATAAAAATAAATAAATGTATTAATAAATATTTACTTTTATTTGGCTTTTAATTACCAACATTTAAACTGCATGTAACGGTTCATGTATTCATTTAATATTTTATTCAATAATGATATCAAATTAGATTTTTCCATATTTATCCATTTATGAGCAAGTCCTTTTTTTTGTTTATCATATAAAATCTCTCCTAAACACTGGTTTCTGTCTAACCATACCACATGGACTTTCATGCTGTCGCATCAAGCTTGGTGTGTTTGTATATGTAAAGTCTATTGTATGTTTTCATAGTATTTATATTTTCCAGCTTCGCAGGCATTACTGTTAAACGAATGCAGACATCTTTTATGGACAGATAACTGAGACTCGGACAGTAATTGATCTCTTATAGACATTATGTTCTAGTCCCATGTCAGCTGTTATTAGATTATTCCTGTGTTGGATTTAATTTAATCTGAATCTGTTCATTCGGCCGAGTCCCAATACTATTGTAAAAATTCTGCTTTTGTACAAACTAAAACCAGATTTATAGTATATTAAACTGAGTGGGTATCTTCTCAAATCTGCTACCTTGGCCGTACTGTGTGTATATACACAGCCTAGGCTCTGTAAACTGGTATTTAAACAAAAGGGAATGTATATAAAGGGGGCCCACTTTCTTACTAGGGTCTCTGTATTTACACCAGATTTTTTCTGCACGCACATAGGACGGACAGGTAGCAGATTGTGAGGAGATATTCACTGATTTTGACAAAGTGATTTGTCAACAAAAATTCTCCAGACTGACCTAGTATGCCTTAAGCCGACAGTTTTCTATTTTGCCCTTATGTTTGGCTGAAGTTTACCACTCCAAACCCACAACGTTATTTGGGCAAATAGGACAAATTTCTAGCATCAGCATTAAGGGACCGGGTGAGCCTCCTCCAATGTAGCTCCAGTTTGTGTTTTTAATTAGGCTGAAACGACGGCCATTTTACTACTTTTCTATACATCTAAATAATTTTTGGCCCAGCTCTTAAGATCAGACGTTTGCATTATTCAGTAACGTAACGTTTTCATAGTATTTATATTTTCCAGCTTTGCACACACTACTGCTAAAGGAATGCAGACTTTTATGGACAGATAAGACTCAGGCAATAGTTGATCTGTTACAGACATTATGTTCAAGTCCTATGTCAGCTGTTATTACATTATTCCTGTGTTGCATTTAATCTCATCTGAATCTGTACATTCGGCAGAGTCCCAATACTATTGTAAAAATTCAACATCCCCAACTGGTTATGCTGTAAAGACCTGTTTTATAAAGAATCTATTTTTTTCAGCAAGAAATTGTCAAATATTTTCATTATTATCATACAAATGTAGCGTTATGTTGTTTTGGACATATTCTATTATATTTGCATTGTTAACAGTGATCTGACAAAGTGGGATAAACTCAGTTTTTTGTTTGTAGTTGCTGGGATTAATGCGGTAGGATTATTTGCCAAATCCATTCCTCCCTCCTCTCCAAACCATCTGCTTCCTTCACGTTTCCTCCCAGGTTCACTGCTCTCCATCTAGCCAGGACCAGAGGCAGGCCGTCTTCCCCAGTCAATGAATAATGTATCCAGCAATATTGTTTATAAACTCAACATAGAAACAGTTGAAAGCCTGTCTGCTGAACAGTGAAGCATCTCTGCTGTAACACATGTTTTCTTTTCACTTTTGCATGTTGTATCTTGGCTCCTGTAGACCGTGGCACCCTGGAACCAAAAAAATCATGCTGGCATTAATTCAGAATGGGATATAGGCCTACAACTAATTTAATTTAAATTTGAAATCTAATGACTTACTGCACACTAACGACAGATGCATAGCCCACTGGTATAATCATGGTATCATGGGTTCCCTAGGTTTGTCCCTGCACCCTTCCCCTAAACATAAACCTGTGTCACCACCCAGTGGATGATTTCTGATCCGACCATGCCCTTATTAAACTCCATCATTACTGAAACCCTTGATTAAAACAGTAATCCTCTTATGTTCTCTTATTTGAAATTAATTTCTAGGAGATACATCGGTAACATTTGGACCCCCTTTTAGCGACCTCTCTGAAGGTCCCCGAGCCCTAGTTTGGACACCCGTTATCCTCCAAAGGCGGGGGGAGGTGGTGGGAGGTGTTATATCAGTTATTTTGATGCCGAGGTCGGTCACTATGGACTATCACAACAAGGCCTGGCATTTAAGAAAAGTTCCCCACCACCAGCACTTCTAACGGGAACATGTCGCTGTGAGCAGAAATGCACTTGGTTTCGTGTCCTTGCAGCCGGTCAGATCGAGAGGAAAGCGGGGATAAAGTGCGTGAAGCGACGGAAGCAGGGCGGCGGATGTGAAGTGGCAGCAGCCAAATAAATAAGATATGAACGCGTCTTTCTACCCAGCCTGGCAACACTGCGTGAGAAGTAAACGACGCCGCGGATAGAGAGAAGTAGCAACCATGATTGAGAAACGGGGATAGAAAAGCAGACATTTTTTGTTTTCTTCAGAAGGAGGTTTCGACTTGACCGGAGGTTGGGAGTACCGGGAGGCGGTGGCGCTGTGTTCGGGCTGTGGAGTGCCTTTGCCCGCTAGGAAGCCGATGAAGGCTCGGTGGTGCCCGGGCCGAATGGAGGACCACCGTATATGATTAGACGGCTTCTTCAGGGGTGATTTTGGCATGCAGGAGGGTCTGTAAACAACGTTTAAATCACCCGAGCAAAAGTAAGCTAAGTGTCTCACTTGAATATAGAGAAACAAATACAGTGTTGGGATCTGCTCATCCTAATTTGGCACCATCAAGGCGGTAATTTACGTTTTTACATCGAATTGATTTGATTACTTTTTTTTACGTTTTCACTTATCAATCTGTCTGCTGCTCTGCAAAGAGCTGCCTCCGACTGGGCTGCTATTGTGAGCAGATTAAGTCATGCCTTGGTGGTGTGCTTCACTGGCAGCAACAGTGTCAAATACAGGCCCTCTGCACAACAACAACAACGCTCCAAATACAGTCTGTCAATATGGAAAGAGGAATTAGGCAAAAAAAAGGTGAAAGTCAACAGGGATTTAAACCTTGATCACTCACATGCACACTGTTGGACAATGTGAGTCAATCAGATCAGAGCTGTAGTGTGCTCACAATCAGATCAATCCTAGAATAACAGGACGGCTCATCTCCCATTTCCTGCCTAATAGCTTCACTTAAGATCCTAACCCTGTTGTAATCTGTGTATAATAACCTGAAGCTAGGCTGAGGCCATATTTATCAGGGAATTGATTGGTGTCATCGGTGTGCTCCCTTGTTGTTTGTCTTGAGGTCTGCGGCTGACTGAGGATGCAGCTTTCTTAAACATTTCATTTGAAGGTGTTAAGAGAACAGATCGTCTGATCCATCGTCTCTGCTGAATAAAACAGATTAGTTTGGATGTGTGCTCCAGATGATGCTAGCGATATTGGTCAAGTGAATTGCTCAAGGACACTCCAGCAAGGGCAGGTCCTGGTTCCAATAGAAGCAGGATTCATGTACAACACCACGGTACTGCATCTTGGCGTTGCACTCTAATACAAGGAAGATTCTCAAGTGTATTGGGTCTATCTTTGACCCACAAGGTATAATGACCTGATATGAGAGCACTTCCATGGCCAGTGCATCCTGCCTTGTGATTTTACTTAAATTAAACTCCCTGATCTGCAGGCGTAATAACAAAAAATCCCAATGCTTTAGAAGAGATCTTCTAGGCATTTCCTGTAAACTAATAAATGCAACTTTCAGTGAGTTAAACCTTATTTAAGCACTAATGGGCCGTTGACATTAAAGTAACTTGACAGCTTATTAAGCCAAACATCAGATCCAATTTGATTCCAAAATCCAATTAAAAGTTAGATGGAACCTCTAAACTCTGATCTAGGAGCTTCCAGGACCACCCGCCTACAGTGGGAACATCCTGCCCTGTGTGTGACCGCTCTGTGAATGGTTATGCGTTAAAATCTGCATCACTGTTATGTCACGATGGATTGGGCCCTTTGGCCTGTATAAGGAGTTAGGAACACAAGGATGCACCGAAACACAAACTGGCACAGTGGAATGTGAGGGGTGTGTTTGGGGACAGGAAGCTGTCGCCCTCTGCCTCATTGTTCTCCAATCACGCTACAGCTATTTCAGGACTGTGTGTGTGGGATAGTGGTCCTGTCTGAGAAGTCTGCTTTTGTACAAACCTAAACCAGATTTATAGCGAATTAAACTGACCAGATACCCAAGCAGAGTGGAAGAAACGGTTTAAGGCGTGGGCTGGAAAAAAAAATATCTGGGATATCGAGTCCCAATACTATTGTAAAAATTCTGCTTTTGTACAAACTAAAACCAGATATATAGTATATTAAACTGAGTGGGTATCTTCTCAAATCTGCTACCTTGTCCGTACTGTGTGTGTGTGTGTGTGTATACACAGCCTAGGCTCTGTAAACTGGTATTTAAACAAAAGGGGATGTAAACAAAGGGGGCCCACTTTCTTTACATTCCCTTTGTTTACAGAGTCTAGGCTCTCTGTATTTACACAGGATTTGTTTCAGCAAGCACACAGGACAGACAGGTAGCAGATTGTGAGAAGATAATCACTGATTTTGACGATTTGTGATTTGTCAACAAATGTTCTCCAGAATGACCTAGTATGCCTTAAGTAGTCTCTTTTTTGCCTTTATGTTTGGCTGAAGTTTACCACTCCAAACCCACAAAGTTATTTGGGCAAATAGGACACATTTCTAGCATCTCTAAAGGGACCGGGTGAGCCTCCTCCAATGTATCTCCAGTGTGTGGGGCTCCCATCAAAACTGGTTGAGAGTCTATTGATCTCAGTGCCTGGTTCTGGTTTTTCACTGGGTTGGGTGTATATTTAGTAACAAAGTCTCACCATTTTATAAATAACCTCCGCAGACTTGAAGCTGCTGCTCAAAGAATTATTGCGCCCATTTCATTTCACACAGTGCATTTAAATAATCTACGTACAGAGGTAAATAATGGACTAACTAGCAGAATGAGAGATTTGCTTGGATATTTAAAAAAGAGAATATCTTATTTTGTTAGAATAATCTTTAGTTTGTTTTAGCAATTTTTTTTTGTATAACGCCCTGCAAATTGACTATCGTTTTGGTCTCACAGCTCTCATTAAAGCCACCTCCAGACATAAAATGCAGCTTATTTTTAGCTAAAAAAAGATCTAAATAAACCCATTGTATGCTACCTATTTAGCACCAACAGCAGACAGGACACAATTAGCAGCTAGTTGGGGAACAGAGGGGAGCTTTTAGCAGCTAAAAAGCCAAATATTTCCCTCAGCAGGTGATGGAGACCAAAGACACAGACATGACCCTAAACAAATGCTAATATGGCTCCATATATTTGCTGAATGTTTAAATAGGCAAGTCTTAACAATAAAGCAATTATCAGGTGCTGTATCAGCACAAGCACAAGCAAATACACTAAGATTCCCTGTTGCAGCGGCAAAGTAGGGCATTGATAAGTCAGCTCAGTGATCCAGTCTACACACTCGCTCCATCAATCAATGTACCGTCTCATGTTTCTGTGTGTGTTTGTGAAAGTATTTGTGTTAAGGGTTACGTGTGTGTGCTACTGTACCTGTGTTTTTGTGGTGATAGCATGGAGCCAGCCCCCCCCCCCCCCTCCTAATCCTCCTCCTGCATACCGAGCTCAGCCTGTACAGAGCTAGTCTGCTGAAGCGGATATTCGTAGTATGGTAGATTTTCACAGCTTTGTGGTTTAAGTATAGGAAAAGTATGCCGATATATTATGTCCTGACGTAAAGGAGGTTTGACCACCTCTGATAAGCAAAGACCACCTTCACGCAACAGCTGTAAGTCCATTACATCGATTAGGAATATTTATGTTGTCATTAGGGTTGGCTGGTATCCAATTTTTGATGCATTTAAACCTTCCCAAAATTATACTCACCCAACAGCACATTTTACAAAATTATATAGTTGGGGTGGGCTGACAGAGGTTTAGTGTTGGTTAAGCAGCCAGTGTGGGCAGTGCTACGAGTTTTACGTGCATGCTAATGTGGAATGCTTGTGCTGTGGGACCCAGGCTGACTAAGGGCAAAGGTCATCTTTTGGAGTATGTGAGACGGAGTGGGAGGGAGGAGAAAGCAGGAAAAGGGGGTGAGGTTCGAGTAGGGGACTGGTGATACAGGGGGGGTTTGGTTACAGGCCAGGTATTATTAGCTCAGCCTTTAAATGTGCCCTTGGTTATTAAACTGGGTGTGAATTAAATAGGAGGAGTGGGCTGTTTGAGGCAACAACTAATTAGTTGGTTACAAGGCAAGGAAGCGCTGATTTTGAGCTCCTCAGAGTATTGGCTAAGAACAGACATGACCCATGTGTCACTTGTTATGTGACGTACTGACTAATTAGTGTGTGTACTTGCTCTGTATGTGACAGTGATGAACGGGTGTGTCACGTCGTTTCCATAACAATAAGTTCTCATCGTCAGTCGGTGTCATGTCGATATAAAACATAAACAAAACATTATTTATAAAGTGTAAGTTATTGCATAAAAAATTAATACATTTTTGTAATTAGAAAAGGTAAAGTAACCCTGGCCCAACGAAAAGGTGCAATTATTTGCGTTATGGGAAATGTAGGACAGCTTTTTTTTTTTGTCTTGACCCATACTTTGGCCTAAAATTCAAGATATCTTGGTCTCATTTATTTTTTAGTCTGCCTCTTGTTAGTTCCCAAACTTCCCAAGAGTGTAATAATAAATCACTGGAGTGACCCTTTTAATGTACTGACTCCTTCCAAACACCTAATGTGCATTGGTTTCACACAACAATTCGCTGAGTTTAAACTTGCCGGACAGCTGGATGGAAACGTCAGCTCTCCAGCTGCAGATTGAAGCCGTGTGGTAATGCAGTGGATTAGAGAAGGCATTCTGTCAACAGAATCCCCTCCTATCATTCTATCATTCTCTTTTAATCCTGCTGCTGGATCAAGGACACTTACCTCCCCAGAGCTTCACATGCATAAGCCTGTTTGTGGGTGCAATTCTGATTTAGTTTTATCAAACACAAGAGGCAGTGGTGGAGTGTGTTCAGCATGGTATTGTTTGTGGGACTCTAGGGATGGAATGTGCTTGAGTGTGTATGTGTGCTTTAATTTGTTTTTACAAAGCGTGGAGACATTCAGAATAATTTTAAGAATTGTGCGCGTGTGCAGCGACTATTTGGGCAAAAGTGGCTTTAAACTCTGCCAGTGGCACCGTGCTCAACGCTGGTCTCTGCCCTGCACTATTTATAGTATACTATTTACACTCTGGCCAGATGTGTCAATGTGTGTGAGCCTGTTTTTTTAAGTATCACAGCTTTTTATTAATTTTTTTATATACGGGTGTATTAACTGAATACATCTTGGGTGACAGCATTGACGTCCTTACAGGAATTGATGTAAAAATGTGAGCACAACACATTTCTGCCTCTGTATTATTTGGGACTGACAGGAAAAGATTCTTCAACTTTTCCCCAATGTTTCCGCAGAAAAGATTCCTATTTTGAGGCGTCATGGTTGGAATGTCTTCAGGTGCATTGTTTGGAATTTGGAATTGTTCTTTATTGTGGCCACTGTACTTCTGTTATTATCTGTAAGGAGTGGGGTTGCCCAGGGAATGTTGCTTTCTTGATGATGTCATATTACACACTGCATGTAGTTGTCTCTTTTGTAACTGTTTTTAATGTTTTTTAGTTTTTTTATGTCATTTTATGTCATCTTTCCAAGGATTGTTTGGGGTGTGGGGTGGGTGGGGTTCTAAATGTTTTGTATGTTTGTTAAAAAAGAAAAATTTAAATAAAAATCGTTTATGGAAAAAAAAAGAAAATATTCCTATTTATATGTGACATCTATTTGCAAATTGTGAGTAATCCCATTCCCATGTAATTCCATACCTACGTAGGTTATCGGTCACAACACACTACTTGTTGCTGAAGGACGTTTTCCTGTGTTATATTTGAATAGTTCCTTGATCCTTGATGAAGTTTCCAGCGTGTTGTATGTTCCCCATGGCACTGTTAGGACAGAAATGTCTGGACAGGACTTGCATCAGCAATAGCATTGAACCAATAGCCTTTGTGTTGCTGCTGATATGACGCAAACGTTTTCCTTTGAAACTCAAAGTAATGCACCGAGCAGTGTCAGCTAAATGGATTTCCATATAGATCAAATAAAAATATATCAAAAATGCTAGAAAAAAATATCTATCTGATAAAGTGTGTGTGTGTGTATATATATTCATCAGCAGCAGAAGATCCCTAACCCTGGAGCTAAAAGGAGAGAGCGTATTCATCAAGTCAGTCAGATGTTGCTGTTGATTATTGTTCTGTACAGGCTTACGAGCGCAAAGGGGCTTCTACTTGCATGTGAGGTGCACTAAGCTTTGACTCTAACAAGAGGATATTTTTACATTTACTCAACAATAATTCTTCATTTTAGCGTTAAACACCTAGACATTCACTGTCTCCTGTTTTAATAATTTATTTGGGTCCATCTCCCACGCATTCTCTCTCTGCAGATTTCCGCCCAACTGTCTCGCTCTCTATCTGCACAGCTGATTTTAGATGTCTGTGGGGGTAGGATGGATGGGTAGGGGGTGTCTTTATGTCTGTGCGTGAGTGCACATCCGTTTAGTCTCATAATGGCAAGAAGTAGGATGGAAAGAGAGCGAGAGAGGAAGGAAGGAGGGGAGTGGCGGCTGATCCATTAGGTGTGACGTGTCTGGCTCGGAAGCCAAGAAGCAGTTTTGGCGTAATCATCCTCACCATGGCAACTAAAGTGCATGTGAGAGAGAGTGCAAGTTAGAGTGATTGTGTGTTTGTGTGTGTGTGTGTGTGTGTGTGTGTGTGTGTGTGTCTGTGCATTTTGAAAGCTTGCAGAGATACGGTTTTTATTGTGATCTATTCAGGAAGTGGAATTGAACCTTATAACCTCTGAAGCAGCTGCTGCTGGAGACATCTTTATCAATTCATTCAGGCCTGTCTTTGGCTAAAGGGATATACAAAGTATATGTAAAAAATATGTAGTTATTGTTGGCAAAGGTTGAATTGTGGGTACAAATGTGTGTACTGTGATCTAGAATATATCTATTTGGTTTAATGGTGCAGTTACAAAAAAACAAGACACCCATCGACCAGAAAGCTAAAAATGCTAAAAGCTAATAGGCCTCAGTTATGGCTGAATTCCATTTAGTAGCCTTTGTTTAAGTGTCCTGTTATGTCAGCCATCACCACAATATACTGACCATCATCCCTCTTCTTGCCCTATAGGTCTCCACCCTCCATCCACCCCTCTCCTGTGGATCATAGGAGCACCCCGTCATCTTCCCTCCTCCCACCTCCTCCCTTCATCATGATGGCCTACTGGATGATTCCTACAGTACCGTAGTGCCCTCGAGCAAAGGCAAAACCAACAGGTGTCCTCGAGCAGAAACGGGATGTGCATGACTGATCTAAGAGAAACAAAAAGAGAGATCGAAGGTTTGACCGTGGTGCGAACAGCCTCCTTGAATACCTTGAATGACGACTAGTGGATCCAGGGAACTCTGGAGTGCCTTGCCCAAGGGAACGCCAGCAGGGCCAAAGAAATGTACAGCACGGAAAGCAAATTCCAATAGATTTTTTAAAGTTACTTTGGACAGTGCACTGCTCTCGTAATTGCCCCATTCCTCAATCTTTACCTCCATTCAGTGCTTCTTTAGTTCGGTGTAGTGAAAGTATTTTTAAAGGTGAGCGGCCTCCCTTTCTCCTTCATTCTTGTTTTTAGTTTGGCCCCACCCACCAAGCCTTCACCATTCGCCCCTCCCTGGCCACAGCCGTCCTCCCCCCTCGCCCCCGCCCCCATTCCACTGCTCCCTCCTCCCCCATCCTTCACCCCCCTGCTCCCTCTTCCGCTGTAACCATGGCGATGGCCGCCACAGCTTCCTCGTCGTCGACCAATGGCAGTGCCCGGGACCACCTGCTGGCGGTGCGTCGGCGCAGCCCTCAGTCCCGGCCCTACACTATAGGACCAGAGAACCTGCGCTGCCTGTCTATGCAGGGCTCCACTTCCTCCTCCTCCTCCTCTTCCTCTGCTATGTCGTCAGGCAGCCAATCAGAAGGGGCGGTGGGGCTCCAGCGGGCCAATAGCGACACAGACCTGGTGACGTCAGAGAGCCGCTCGTCGCTCACTGCCTCCACGTACCAGCTGACTCTGGGCCACAGCCACCTGGTCATCTCCTGGGACATCAAGGAGGAAGTGGACGCCACCGACTGGATCGGCCTGTACCACATCGGTGAGCAAACCCGACCTCACTGAAGAGTGGAGCACCAGCTTCATGTTTGCATCATTAATTACTCTGTTGCCCAAGTTATTCAAGCACACACTTTACGATCCAGGTCTGATGAGCCTGATGTTTTGGCGGGATTGCACAGCATTTATAGTGTCACGGCACCTTGCATACAAATCTACCGTATCAGACTGTTAGTTTTACCCTAGCATTGTTAAAAAACAACAACACACAACAAGTTTTGATTGAACTATTGATTATACATGTCCAGGCCTTACTTTCTGCCTCCTGTTGCTTTGTCTCATTTTCCACGTTGCCTCCCTACCATTCATCCGTACGTCTGTCCTTCTGTGGGTCAGGGGATATGATAAAACATTTGGCCGTAGGACAGTGATATCAAAGCTCCACCGTAGAGGTTGGGACTTGTAACTCATCTCTTCAAGGTTAGAGCATTACATCAGCCCTACCACTGCTACATTAACCGACTAATGGATTGTGTGTGTGTGTGTGTGTTTTAGTATGTGAGAAAAGGAAGTAAGTTATCCTGATGAAAAGTGACGCTGACTCAGCATCAATAGCATTTTACAGCCGCACATTCCCATCTCATATTACACCATAGTGTCCAATAGTTATGTACTTTTGAATGACAGAGGTTTTGAAGGGAAACTCGACTTTCAAAAACTACAAAATCTTTGTGAATATTTTCAATAATGCAATACAACTTTTGTACAACAGATACATATGCATAACCTTCAAAGCCTGATATATAATCTACCAATAATAAAGCATAAACATTTGATATATATAATTACCTTAATATGATGTTATCAGGGTCACCTCTGCCTTTTTAATGGATGATAGCAAGACCATGTTAAGAACTGTACTGAGTTTTAAAGACAAATGTATGCTGCATATATATTTTGTTTAAAAATACATAAAAACTTGATGTAGCCAAATCTCTATAAATCTCAGAAGGGAAAGCTAAAATATATTGAAACATGTCCTCTTGGAGCAGGCAATGCCATGAGTTTAATGTGAGGTAAAAGCCCGTCTCTGCTAGCAACCTGTGTTATCTGGGATCACTGAAGCCACGTAGTTCTCAGGCTCAGGTGAGAGAGAGCAGCTTTCAGCAGCCAGATAAATACACACCGCTAAGGTCATCTTGAACCGTGTGTGTGTGTGTGTGTGTGTGTGTGTGTGTGTGTGTGTGTGTGTGTGTGTGTGTGTGTGTGTGTGTGTGTGTGTGTGTGTGTGTGTGTGTGTGTGTGTGTGTGTGTGTGTGTGTGTGTGTGTGTGTGTGTGTGTGTGTGTGTGTGTGTGTGTGTGTGTGTGAGTGAGAGTGAGAGTAAGCGCCTGTGGACAATCCCTTATTTGAGGCATAGTGAAGCCAATGAAAGGTGATCTCTCCATCCCATCTGCAGCTCTTGGGCTGCTATTGACCCACAGGCAGCGAGGAGGAGGAGAGGGGATTTCTGGACTGATTCTCCCCAGGGGGTGAGCACCGTTTCCAGCCTGGCTGTCGGCCACGCTCCCCCTGGAGCCGCCTGGGCTCCATTACCTCTCCCTGCTGTCTGATGTGTGTGCGAGTTCTCAGACTGGAGGTTTGGATGATTGAAGGGTGTGTGTGTGTGTGTGTGTGTGTGTAGGTGTGAGGATTACTTAATTAACACAAAAAAAGTGTAATTAATGGTGACCTGGTGTGTCAGAGGCCGAGGGTAAGAGGTGAATGTGTGGCTGATGGACGCCAGCATTAATCCGTCTGGACATGGGCCATTTGTCATGGCATGTACACTTAAATATTTGATGGCTCAACGAGCACAGACAGTGACGTGGTTTATGAAGGTAGAAGTTCTCTCCCTCTGGAACCTGTCACCTCCATGGTGGTTCGTAATGTGAATGCAGCACGCTGCCTTAACGCTCATGTTAAAAGAAATCCCTAAAATCCATATTGGTATCTAACCTGGTGAAAGACTGTCCAGGAAGGAAAGACTTTTATTAGTAGTCATGGATCATATGGTGGCCGTGGTGGAACAATTTAATCAAAAATAAATACTTTTTATGTTTGATATTTTAAGTATATTTGACATGTACATGTATGAATGGCAGATTGATAGGCCTCTGAGTTGGTAACACTGTTAAATCCAGCAGGGCGACTTTACATCTTAATGAAAGTTTGTCACTGGTGTTAGTGGCTGTGGTTACTGAGATTGGGCCTTGGTGTAGCATTTTCAAAATGTCCTCTGTTGCTTATAAAGAACTTTCCGGATTGCCAAAACTTAAAAAAAAAATTTAAAAAGAAGACCTGCGGGGATGATTTTTCTTACTGATTCTTAACTTAACATGGATACTGTGTGTCCGTGGGGGTGCAATTATCAGCTGTTTTTTTTGTTGGATATATTTTGCTGAAGAATCTGTCCTTGCATGCAAAATAAATCAAATATAATATGGATGAGTAGACACAACTCGGGAAGAATTTACTTTATTCCATAAGTTTAATTTATTGAAGTATTGAGGCCCCTACAGTATATTGTATTAACTTAAAATGTGATGCAAACATGAACTCAGGTTATGGATCCAAATGCAACTGGTATATCGCCAGTGTTTTCCTGCCACTCTCTACTTGGGTTAAATGTTTGAGAAACAGTAACTCCCCCTACTCTTGGAACTCTGTGTTTTTACATAAATCACCTCTGGCCGAGGTCTGTGTGCATGCTACTGCCTCATTAAGTCAATTGCTCAATACGTGACCTTTGCTTAACGTCCTGTTCTGACCCGTATGTCTTACAACTGTTGTCTAATTTACCACGGCACCTGTGCGTGTTTTTTGAAGCAGAAGCCGGAGAAATGCAATGGAGCAGCTTTTGAATTTGAGAGTGTGTGTGTGTGTGTGTGTGTGTTTTCTTCCAGATGAGACATGTGTGGCCAACGTGTGGGACTCAAAGAACCGTGGTGTGAACGGCACCCAGAGGGGACAGATCGTCTGGAGGCTGGAGGCGGGACCCTACTTCATGGAGCGTAAGTAGCCATCTTGTCTCGCTGGCGTTTCATGTTTCGCTAAAGGGGCGTTCCACCACTACAGATTAGTTGTGAATGAATTGCACCATGCAGCCTGTGAGAGCATCTTTCTGGAGGACTTTGCTGACAAAAATAACCCTGATGATGTTGTAATTTGTGTCTTGTGTTGTGTTTTCTTCCCAGCGGAGACCAAGGTGTCCTTTAAATACTATCATGGTGTAAGCGGAGCATTAAGAGCAACAACACCTTGTATCACTGTCAAGAACCCTGGAGTACCGGTATGTCCCATCTACACCCCCACTAGGTCATTCACTTTGAGAGCTTTGACAGATCAGCTGCTGCTTCATCCAAACAATGTATTTGGCACTGTATATTTGGGCTAAAAGAAGCAAGTTTTGAGATGGCGTGCAGTCAGAGTTGGTTTATGGAGAGAGGTGGACCGAGCTATCGGCAGCAGAAACTGAAGTGAGGAGTTTGCTCCAGTTGAGTCGGTAAAATGTAAAGCAGTCAGCTTGAATCAGAGGGAGAGGGAATATTGGTCTGAGTCCTAATTTTAACTTTGAATCAAACTTTTTCTCTAAATGAAGTCAGTTCCGGCTTAAACTGGGATATGCTCATGCTGGTTGTTTACTCACCAGGTGGGCAGTGAAGGCCAAGTGGATGACCAATCCGGTACTGAGCACTGTCGGAAACTAGTCAGCTTCACCCTATCAGGTAGGAGGGATTATTATAGATAGATTGTCCAATTAAAAAAAAAACACACACACACCCGTTCTGAGTGCATATGCTTTTTTCACTCCAGATATCCGGGCTGCTGGCCTGAAGAAGGGCATGTTCTTCAACCCCGATCCCTACCTGAAGATGTCCATCCAGCCCGGTAAGAGGAGTGGCCTCCCCAAGTTCACCCACCACGGCCATGAGAGACGCTCCTCCATCATCGCCAACACCACCAACCCAGTGTGGCACGGGGAGGTACACACACACACACACACCCACACAAATTTGACTTCCATAGACTTCCATTTATTTCTTTGGAGACTTACCCTTAGCATAAGATTAACCAAAGAGAGAAATATCAGCATTTTTTAACACAGAGAAACCTCGTGATATTCCAATAGCTGATACCAAATGAATTAGAAAGACTTACGGCACTGATGATCCTTTTGTAGAAATACACCTTTGTGGCTCTGATGACGGACGTTCTGCGGATCGAGGTGAAGGATAAGTTTTCCAAGAGCCGACCGATTATCAAGCGCTTTCTGGGCCAGCTGATCATTCCCATGCAGAGACTTCTGGAGGGGCCGACGGCTGAGTGAGCGCGCGCACACACACACACACACACACACACACACACACACACACACCACACACACACCCACACACACACCTGTGTGTCTGCAGTTGCACATGTTTTGAAGCTGCTGCATGTGTGTGGATAAATGTCCTGCTTGCTTTCAAGGAGCACTGGTCATGCGTTTGACCTTCAGCACTTAACTACAGTGACTCAACATGGTTCAGTCGATAACGATCAATACATGCCAATCAGCTCATTGTTCAGATATTGATCAACAGTGGAAATCATGTTCTCCAATGAAACATGTTGTATTGTGTTTCTTGCAGGATGACTGTTTATGGTGCATATCTGCTTGTTGCCTAAAAGTATGTTTGTTTCCGTGTGTGTGTGTGTGTGTGTGTACAGCGATCAACCAGTCAGCTACAGCCTGTGTCGCCGTCTTCCTACGGACCATGTTAGCGGGCAGCTACTGTTTCGAATGGATATCACCTCCACCGGACAAGAAGGTGTGTGTCTGTGTAGGTTGTGCTTTTTTGAGGTGATTTAAATGAGCCTAAATTAGTGTTTCACGTGATTTAAAAAAAAAATCATTGCAAACAAGATACTTAACCCTGACGTCATATCATTCAGAGAGATAAATAGGATTTACAGATCATATAACTGACAGAAAATATGAGTTATGTTCTTTTCTCTGTTCTTTTCCTCTTCTCGCCCGTCATCCGTCCTCTTTCTCTCAGAAGCTTCCCCAGATGCAGTGGAATCCATCTTGGATGGCGCGGTGAATGGCGACCCTGGCAGTCCCTCAGACGATGAAGACACTCCCCATCAGTCCTTGTCTCGGCCCTCTCCCTCTGGCTCTGACGAGGGCTCTGTGGTGGTCAACGGAGCTTGTTACTACGGTGACGACAGCGTGTGGCGGGAGCCCGGGCAGACTGGAGAAGAGGATCTGCTCCCTGCAGCCATGGGCGGACACACACACCGACAGGTGTCTCTTAACGACTACCTGGACGCCATGGAGGCGCCCAGACCTCTAGCCCAGCCCTCGCCAAAACTACGCTCCAGCTTCCCTACAGACACCAGGCTCAACGCCATGCTGCACATAGACTCAGATGAGGATGAGGAGACAATGGGGACACACAGGGAGCAAGCACAGCAGACAAGGACAACGCAGAGCGCCGACTCAACCACATCGGCTGACCCACAACAGGGGCAGACTGGGGCCAGGACTGGTCCTGGATCAGGGGACACAACACAGGCAGGTTCCCCTGCTAGTGCTCAGCCTGGAACTGAACCTGCAGGGGCTGACCCTGGAGCTGCAGAATGTGCAGCTGCTGTCCAAACACAGGCGGGGACATCAGTTGCTGCTGACACTGCAGGTAGGACCGTAGAGGTCGCTGACCCGAGGGCTGTAACCTCCACAGCAGCCAGCCCCTCCTCTAGGCCATCAGGGGCTGAAGCAGGGGCAGCAGCCGGGTCAGGGGAGCGTTTTGGGGAGTGTACCTGTCAGGAGCAGAGCAGCAGGATTGGTGCAAACAATCCCTTACTAGGACCACTTTCACCCATTCAGGTGAGAAGCTGTTTAGATGACTAAAAGCTACATGTCTTAGATGCCAGATTAATTCATTTCATTTCATTTCATTTATTGTTTATTTAGCAGGGACAGTGCACAATATACAATTGAGCCAGATTATAGCCACATTGCTAATTTTCGTCTGTAGTCCCTGGACAGGAGTTGGTGTTAAGCTAAAAACAAAAAGGATTAAAATGAATAATAATACAAGAATTTGATAATACAATTAAAAGGTGCCCAATGTGCAAATATAGGCTCACAATATTGCATGACCAAGAAGGCATATCTAGTTAAGAGAATACACCAAAACAAGATGTATAATAAAGTAAACATAAAACACCAAACATGAGATAAATGACTAAAAATGTTCACATCGCTGCCTTGTTTTTAGCCATTTCTTGAGACCTGATTTAAAACTACTGAGTGTGTTGCTTTGCCTAATACCTACAGGAATACTGTTCCATAGCCCTGTTGTTTTTACAGAAAAGGCACTTTGACCAAAAGTGGTCCTTCTAAACACACTTAATGAGTCCCCTCTAGATGATGCTCTTGTGTTGTTTTCTGCTCTACTCAGACTCACAAATTTCTTAAGAGGGGGGGGAGCAAGATCATTTACAATTTAAAAAAATAAACAGCAGTTTGAAAAAGATCTCTCCTCTAATCTTTACTCCTCAGGAGGTGGAGATAAGAAAAGAGGTGGCTCCGAAGGCAGAGGAGGAAGGGGCGGAGTCATCGAGCAGTGAAGCCAACGGGCCAATCGCAGCAGCTTCCTCTACCAGCAGCAACATAGCTGACCAAGGAGGAGGGCCCTCTGAAGCTGGTTAGTGAGACAGGGCAGGAATATATACATTAAGGATCTTTTGACTTTTTGGTACCAAATGTTTACGTAATAACTTGGGAACAAGTGTTAAACACATAACAATTGTCTGTTTTAAATGACAGGAGCCAGCGGCGGGGTGGAACAGGAGGAGGAGGGAGGGGAGGTGTGGAGGAGGAGGCAGTCCATGAGGGGAGCAGCCCAGAGCCGGGAGCTGGTCAGGCCCAGAGACAGTCCCAACGGGGCAGCCGGGCTGGAGAGAGACATGGGTGAGATGCAGAAATTATTGTTCTGCACTCCTGAGATTTATCTTTTCATTTTTACTAACAAGGGAAAACATTCACAATCTAACTGGATTCAGAATTCCATTCCCTAAGCTTTAAATACTTATTCAATATTTTCTCTGACATTTTATCTATTTTTCTTCTTTCAATGTTTGTTGGTGTTGCTGCCCAAAAGCTGACTTCATGCAAATCCTCCCCATGTCTGTCTCGTCACGCTGAGGATTGAGCTGCCACCTAGTATTAATCAAAGACTGTAGCATTATCCAGATCAGAAGATGTGTCCTGAAGCTGCCAAAAAGCTGTTCGATTATCATTTTCAGTTGTCCTCATTTAACCATTTGACAGTATTAGATAATAGCGGGAAGGGGAGCCATGCTCGAGGGCACACAGACCTCTAACTGTTAACTTAGCTTTTCCCCTGAACGTCCATGAGCTTCTCCACTGTCGCATACTAATAAAAATATAAGACACTCCTGCCCTTTCTTATATGAGAAGTGATGCAAAAATGTCTTAACATTTTTGATGACATCATATAATGTGTGTGCGCATGTGTATGTGTGTGTAAGCAGGTGCCACAACTCAGGTTAATGGCCACCAATCTGTTCGCTCCCTGCCATCTGTCCGCCATGACATCAGTCGTTACCAGAGAGTGGACGAGCCACTACCACCTAGTGAGTGTGTTTGTGTGTGAGAGAGAAATATATATACAAATATATAAACCTATATACAATATATATATTATATATATATATATATATGGTTTATAATACACTAAAAATAGTTGGAAGCAAAAACTTGTACTTGTTTATTTATTTATTTATGAACAATTCTTATGAAAGAATGAATGAATGAATGAATGAAGTAATTAATTAATTAATGCGTATACAGTGTGAAATGGCCATAATCATATTTATTGACATAATTCCACACACAACTAATGTGTAAACTAATCCTTCAATGGCAGGTTAAATATTTTTTAAACATTTAGGAAAAACTCAAAAGACATGTCGGTTGACCCTTGATGGTTCATTCCTGACCTTTGAAATAGTAGTAGTAGCCCCAATAAATCTGGTTTCTCATTTACCAAGACACATTTTCCATTTTTTCAAGTGCTGTGTATACAAGCGATTCATTGTTCATCTTCACAGTTGGTGTTTGTTCCTTTACACCTTTGCTGAAATTCTCAACATAACTGACGGATCAACACCTTAAACCAATTCTACCTTTGTTGGTTTAGGTACCAAAACCTCTGCGTCTTCCTCTTAAGCATGGCCTTGCTATCAAGTGTGTTCTCACTTCTGTCAACTTGTTTGTGTGTGTGTTTTGGGTCAACCAGACTGGGAGGCTCGCATCGACAGCCACGGTCGGATCTTTTACGTGGACCATGTGAACAGAACCACAACTTGGCAGCGCCCCACTGCCCCCCCCCCACCGCAGACCCTCCAGAGGTCCAACTCCATCCAGCAGATGGAGCAGCTAAACCGCAGGTACTCTATGGTCAGCCCTTATACAAGCAGCAAAGTTTAAAAATAAAAAAAAATAAAAAACTTTTCCCGTTAGTTACACATACACACTTTTCCAGGTATCAGAGCATACGTAGGACGATCACTAATGACAGCAGACCAGAGGAGCAGCCAGCCAATATAGTGCCGATGGATGAGACTGACATGCAACCCTCCATCCCAGGTAATCCTCTTGCTGCACTGCATGCTGGTCAATGTATTCTTTAAAGCACGTCCTGGAAAATTCATTTAGTAGCATCTTCTGTGTGTGTGTGTGTGTGTGTGTGTGTGTGTGTGTGTGTGTGTGTGTGTGTGTGTGTGTGTGTGTGTGTGTGTGTGTGTGTGTGTGTGTGTGTGTGTGTGTGTGTGTGTGTGTGTGTGTGTGTGTGTGTGTGTGTGTGTGTGTGTGTGTGTGTGTGTTGCAGAGCTGCGTAGGGACAACAGCATGGCTCAGTCCAGTTCCAGGTCTCGCTTCACCCTGCTGCTCCAGTCCCCCAGCGCCAAGTTCCTCACCAGCCCCGACTTCTTCACTGTGCTGCATTCCAACCCTGTACGGACTCTCCTTTTCTTCTTCTTCCTCCCTCTTTCTTTCAACCAATCCTTCTCTATTTTCTTCCACCCCATTTCATGGTTTGCACGATAATAAAAAAAAAAAAAAAAAAAAAAAAAATATATATATATATATATATATTTTAGGACATTGCAAAGCTTACTCTTTAGCCTCTGTTATCCACGAGAGGGTAACATTTTTTAGGTTTAGACAATTAGACAGGTTTTGTCTTTTTTTTCTTTGTGCTGTATGGGGGATAGTCAAATCATTTTGGGCAGACCTTTTCTTTTCTTTTCCTTTTTTTCTGATCTCAGATTTATATTTTTGTGCACTGAACATCAAAAAGATGCCTTTTGTGTGGATGTATGACCTACATATTGGTGGTTTAGCAGTAAGAAGCTGCTAGCCTGTCCCCATTCAATGTAGAAACCTCTAAAGCTCACTTTAGCAGTAGCATGCTAACAATTGCTCATTAGCGTGTGGTTAAAACTCAGGGCATCATCAGTTATTGCAATCCATACTGAGTGGAGGATGTCTATTCAAAAATTCTAGGCAGAAAGATGGTAATAGCTTTTCCTTGAGCGACCCTTCTAATGTGAGTAAACATAGAGGGGGTGGTAGGCTAACACTGAAAAGTGTCTTGCTTTTTTTATAAAATAGATTGTACAATTCATTCCCCACACCAACAACTTTCCTACCGTCACTAACAAATGAAAAACCAAAGCACACAATTAATGGTGATGGATAAACATCTGCACTATCAGTGGGACTTAACAGAACGTCTCTGGTGGTGGATGTATTTCCTCATTCTGTCCTTCCTTCTTCCTCTGCTTTCTCTTGCTCTTCTCTGTCCCTCACCGTAGAGTGCCTATCGTATGTTCACCAGCAACACGTGTCTGAAGCATATGATCAGTAAGGTTCGTCGGGATGCTCACCACTATGAGCGCTACCAGCACAACAGAGACCTGGTGGCCTTCCTCAACCTGCTGGCCAACAAGCAGCTGGAGCTGCCCAGAGGCTGGGAGATGAAGCACGACCACACCGGCAAGGTGGGGGACCACACATTCTGTCCTTTAAATGTAACTCCTATCAGAACGGGTGTGTTAAAATGTCAACATTTACCTTCATGGGTTTGAACTTGTCAGGTTAGAAAAGCCTCTAAAGAACATTATACATTATCTGCCCAAATGTTTTTTGCCATATAGTACATTATTAACTTATGGCTGATAGTCTGGAATGCATCATTTCCCACAAAATACAGAGCATCATTATCAGGATACTTTGTCATTTGGGAGATATTATACTCAATGCACTTTACTTTATTTGACTTATTTTCTGGGTATCCCTTCATGGTGTAAATAATATTTCGTCAATAAACAAAAAAACAAAAAAATCTGAAGGACATGCATACATGAATTAATAAATGTTTTCATTAATATATAAAATAATTAAATTAATAAAAGCAGCATAATTTAACAGCAAATAATTATGAAAATAATACTTTGTTTAAATTTTTGTGCTTTGCACAGGAATACTTACAGAAGAAAATTCAAGTATATTTCATAAATGTAAAGTAAATCAAATATGGTTATGATTGATATATTTATGTATAAAATCACAATAAAAAAAAGTCATACATATGAGAGATTTGCATAAAATGAAATCTTAATTTTAGACATGTACGTATAAGCAAGATTTTGTGACACCAACTAATTTAAAAGACAATCATTGTCCAAAATGCAAATCTTAACTGTGTTTAAAAATATGAATAAAGATTCAAAGACCATTGTATTGTTAAATCTGCTGTCCGATGGACACTCGACAGTTCCTTGCTTTTGTGCGTACACATGCAGCCTTTCTTCGTGGACCATAACTGTCGTGCCACCACCTTCATCGACCCCCGGCTGCCTCTGCAGAGCTGCAGGCCCCCAAGCGTCCTGGCTCACCGCCAACACCTGACCCGCCAACGCAGTCACAGTGCCGGGGAGGTCAGCCCACGACGACTGGTAACAACACACACGCTAATGCTATCTGAGGATAGAGTTTTTGTAAAATGCACCCTTAAAATAAAAATACCTCCCCTATCTATTTATCCCTGTAGGTGGGTGAAGACCCTCGTCATGCTGGCCCGCCTGTCCTGCCACGGCCTTCCAGCACCTTCACCTCTGCCAACAGGGGGCAGGGCCAAGACGTTGTGCCAGTGGGTCAGTACATGCCCCAAACACAAGCACAACCCTAAAGAGAGGATCACATTAGATTAGATTAGATTCACTTTATTGTCATTGCACATTAACAGGTTACAATACAATGAAATGTATGTGGGTTTAACCAGAGTGCAAACAACAGTTTGAGCAACATGTATGTAAAAATATATACCTGTACACAGGGCTGCTTTTACCTGCCACTAGGCCCTGGGGTGAGCTATTTTCTGGAATAATTTGGAGACACAGAAATACCAAAAAGCAGAAACAAAAATATACAGGTTTAAAAAATCCAGTCAGTCAGCATTCCAATTTTTTTTTTATAATCCCTTATCCCAAAGCTACTTCTCTCTTTGAACTCTTCGTTTTGTTTTTAATGGCTCATCTCAATATGGGCCCTTGATCTGCGTTGCCCCGAACAATGTTATTAAACAAAAATAACAAAAATGTACTGGTGAATGATAGGCCCCTTAATCTTCGTAGGCCAAAAATAATGTGATTTTTTTTCCTTTTTCTTTACTGGTTCATGATGGGCCCCTGATCTCTCTACGCCCCCCTAAGATCAGGGGCCTATCATGAGCCAGTCATTAATTTATTTAAATGACAATATGCGGGGCCTTCTTAGATCAGGGGCCTATATTGAGACAGAAAAAAAAAAAAAAAAAGGCGGCCCTGCCTGTACATATATTACATGTGACCTACATCAATGTGTCTGGTCTTCTTCTTCTAGCTTACAACGACAAGATAGTGGCGTTTCTTCGACAACCAAACATATTTGAGATCTTACAGGAGAGACAGCCCGAATTCAACCGGAACCATTCACTCAGGTATATACACACACAAACACACTGCTATATGTAGAGCTTCCATATGGAGTGATTCTGCAGTAGCCAGCTTCTCTCAGTGTAATGTTGATGTGACAACAGGGACAAGGTGCAGCTGATCCGCACAGATGGAGGGTCGGGATTGGCCAGGCTGTCAGGGGACGCCGACCTCGTCATGCTGCTAAGGTGAGACCTCTCAGTCCGTCCTTTACTTTCCTATCTCCCGTATGTGTCTTATTGTATCAGGTGCATATCACTGTTACTCTTATCTTCCTCATTTTCTACTTGGTGTTTGTCCTTTCTTGTCTCTCGTGCCTTTAACAGAAGCTTCTCTTTTGAATGAATTCATAACTTCTTCCTGGTTGTGTCTCCTCTGCAGCCTGTTTGAAGATGAAGTCATGTCCTACGTGCCTCCTCACGCCTTACTTCACCCCAGCTACTGTCACTCACCTCGGGCATCACCGGTCTCCTCGCCACAGAACTCGCCTGGTATGAGCCTGAGACGCTGCATAAAGGCCAAAAGCTTTTTATTTCTGAAATATTTGTTCAGGTTTAAATCCTTCACTTAGAAATGGCAAATGCTGCTTTAAGTAGAAAGAGACAAAGAAGAGGAACTGCACATATAATGCAAAATCTCTTCCGTCTTTCTCTCTGCCCAAAGGCACTCAGAGAGCGAATGCCAGAGCGCCGGCACCCTACAAGAGAGACTTTGAAGCCAAACTGCGCAACTTCTACAGGAAATTAGAAACTAAAGGCTATGGCCAAGGACCAGGGAAGCTAAAGTAAGTGGATGCTTTATTTTCTGCCTCTGTTTTGTGTGTGTATTTGTATGAGCTGACGTGTGTGTGTGTGTGTGTGTGTGTGTGTGTCTCAGGTTGATCATCCGTCGTGACCACCTGCTGGAAGATGCCTTTAACCAGATCATGTGCTACTCCCGCAAAGACCTGCAGCGCAGCAAGCTCTACGTCAGCTTCGTTGGGGAGGAAGGGTGAGTATTTTAAACCTTTTATAATAAAAACCATGATTAAGATGACATGACATCAGCTTGATTTAACATGTTTTAGACAAGACAAATCACAGACTTAAAGGAGAAGTAAGAGAAATGGTCCTTTTAGCTAACTTCCTGTCAGTGACTGCAGTTAGCAGTCCCCTCCCTTGTCACCACATTAACGCACAGCGGTCTTCAAGCAGCGATTTATCTAGCGGCATCTCAGATCTGTAAGGACGATAAAACAGGGTTCAATGGCAGAGAGCCTGCCTATCTGTACCTTTCTCTTCTGATTGGATAAAGGGTTGTAGGATACAAGAAAAGTTTTTCTGACGATTACGTCCAGACCAGAGTGACTCTATACTCTAATTAAGTATAAATGATCCCTGTAGCGAAGTAACACGTTTATTAACATAAATATATTGCTTACTTCTGCTTTAAGTATGTAGTAAGAAGGTTGATTTCATTTAGTCAAGTACTGTAAAGTACACATTTGATGTACTCGGAAGCATTGTTTTTTACTCTGCTATTTGACAGCTTTAGTTTAAACTTTACAAGTTATACTTTTTGATTAATAATGATTTACACTATTTTCAGAAGTTCTGAAAACCAAAAAACGCATTTATTAGCAATGAAAATGTAAGCAGATGCATCTACAATGAAAATCATTAGTTTTATAAAGAAATTAAATGGTTCAAAATGAGCTCTACCTCAACCAACTCCCAACAGTAAAATCCTGCTTTTACATTCCTCCATGACTAATAATAAACCAATGACATAATATTGAATTGATTTCTTTTAATACTTTAAGATTGTTTTCCAGATTAAACTTGCATAGTTATTATTGAGTGTTTATTTAGTTATTAGGTTTTGAATACTCCCCCCCCCCCCCCCCGCCCCCCGCCCCCCTATATGTAGTAAAGATAGACCTGTCTGTCTGTATGTCTGTGTGTTGCAGGTTGGACTACAGCGGACCTTCCAGAGAGTTCTTCTTCTTGGTTTCCAGGGAGCTGTTCAACCCTTATTACGGTCTGTTTGAGTACTCTGCCAACGACACCTACACCGTCCAGATCAGCCCCATGTCTGCCTTCGTAGACAATCACCACGAATGGTGAGACACACCGGGTGAAGATGGGATATGATGGTTGGTATCCTAATGGCTTTTTCTGTGTGTGTTAACATGCGTGTGTTTTTATGTTGTTCCAGGTTCCGGTTCAGTGGTCGTATATTGGGTTTGGCTCTGATCCATCAGTACCTGCTGGATGCCTTCTTCACCAGACCTTTCTATAAAGGGCTACTGCGCATGTGCGTACAGTATGTGGAAACAATCCACAGATGCATGGACATGTGTGCACAAACATATTCAAAACTTATTTCCCTGTCTATAAAGTTGATGCTTCTATTTCTTGGACAGTGTGTGTGTTTAATGTTACCAGGAACGCACATGCACCTATAAACATAAACACACTCACTCTCATATCCCATGGGTTTAGTTCCTGTGACCTGAGTGACCTGGAGTATCTGGATGAGGAGTTTCACCAGTCTCTGCAGTGGATGAAGGACAACGACATAGAGGAAATGTTGGACCTCACCTTCACAGTCAATGAGGAGGTCTTTGGACAGGTTAGCTTCATGGTTGTGTCTGTGTGTCTCAAATGCATTTTATGTGAGGAGACGGAACGTCTACTGTTTGGCTTCCCCTTGAGAAAAAAAGTGCTTAGTTTTTGTTTGTGTTGCCATAGATAACAGAAAGGGAGCTGAAGCCTGGCGGGGCCAACATCCCTGTCTCTGAGAAGAACAAGAAGGAGTACATTGAGCGCATGGTGAAGTGGAGGATAGAGAGAGGAGTGGTGCAGCAGACTGAAAGCCTGATCAGAGGCTTCTATGAGGTATGGCTCACACTGTTACATATATTTACACCTTAAAGTCCAGTGCAATGTGTGACATTTGTGTGTTTTCCAGGTGGTGGATTCCAGGCTAGTGTCAGTTTTTGATGCCAGGGAGCTGGAGCTGGTGATCGCTGGCACAGCTGAGATTGACTTATCAGACTGGAGGAACAATACCGAGTACAGAGGAGGTCTGGAATTTAAAATAAGCCTTTGAATCATATTTTCTGTTGACTGTAGTTCCTACAATAATATGAAAGGAAATTTGTCATGCAAACTCAATACTTACTTACTACGTTATTCTTTACTATTATTAAGTTTACTACATCTCAACTTTGTACTTTGGTGATCCACTGTTGTGTTTAGGTTACCACGACAACCATATTGTGATCCGGTGGTTCTGGGCGGCCGTGGAGAGGTTCAACAATGAGCAGAGACTGCGGCTCCTGCAGGTGGGCAGAAAGAGAAAGAGGGCTTTTGATACAAATACATTAGAAAATAATCTAAATCTTCTCTCCTTCCTTCCCCTCTGCGTCTTCAGTTTGTGACCGGGACGTCCAGTATCCCTTACGAGGGCTTTGCTTCTCTGAGAGGCAGCAACGGACCTCGCAGGTTCTGTGTGGAAAAGTGGGGCAAGACCACCTCACTGCCCAGGTAAACACACACCTCATCAGGGTGCTGTAGTCAGCCACTAAGTGTGTAGACACGCATTGATTTCCGTATAATAGCTATAATAGTAGCGCTGCAATAGAATTATTCAACCCCCATGGCAAATTAATTAAGATGTTTACAATAAACAAATAGAACAAGAACACAATTCAAATAGCTCAACATAAATAATATCACAAGTGGTTTCTCCAACACAAAATGACACTTTTAACGAGTTCTGTAGTCTCAAAATGATTTGACCCCTTCAAGACAAGTGTTTCAGTACTTGTTAGAGCACCCTTTTCCTTTCATGACCTGCTGCAAACGTGATGCATAGCCAGTCAGCCGCTTCTGGCATCGTTCCTGAGTAATCTTAGCCCATTCCTCATGGGCAATGGCCTCCGATTCATGTCAATTCTTTGGTTTCTGTGCTGCAACAGCCTTCTTCAAATCCCACCATAGATTTGCTATGGGATTCAAGTCAGTTGACTTGGATGGCCACTTTATAATCTTCGAGGATTTCTTCTATCAATTAATTGTTGTTACTTTGGCCCCTCATGTATATGTTTATCTGTGTGTATAACTGTCTGGACATGTATGTTATAAATAAACAGCATTTACACCCTTAGCTGAGTAAGAAAGCATGTGCCTAAAGTTTGCCATTTTGTAGGCATTCCCCCCCCCCCCAAGTAAAACTAACTGAAAAATTGTGACTTTACAAAATGTGATCACCTCACACTTGAGACAATGCTTTTGTTTTTTGAAAAGAAAATGTAAACCATGTCTGACATCACTGCCTATGATCTCTCTCCAGAGCACATACCTGTTTCAACCGGCTGGACCTGCCGCCATATCCGTCTTTCTCAATGCTGTATGAGAAGATGCTAACGGCCGTGGAGGAGACCAGCACCTTTGGGCTGGAATGAGGACTGCTGGTGGGAGACATGAAGGAAGCCGAAAGAGGATTCAGAAATCTGGATCTAAAGTCCAATTTGTTTTGTGTTTAATTTATAATGGGCTTTATTTTATAACTAGGCTTATGATACCTTTTGAACCATGAAGCTGCACTCTGACCCTTTGAAATGTCCCATGTGCAGACATAAGCAGTTATTTAAAGTATTTTCACACATGCACGTATTGCGCACCTACTTAGTAAAACACACTTTCACCTTTGTGATTTGACAAATGAATACCCATACTGCCTTTGGGGACCATAATCATAACTGTCAGGATTTTACTGAATTGACAAGATGTGTTTTTTGCTGTTTTCACTTTCTCTTTGCTACCACGAGGGTTACATTTAAGACACATCAAAGAAGAAGCAACCACTGCCTTCACTGCAAAAGCTGGCTTGACTCTTTTAATCTATTTTGGATGGACCTAGATGGATTGTCAGGACAGTCCAGAACTGTGTGCTGCATTGCCCCCTTGTGGCCTGTTGTAGTAACTGCACTTATTTATGTAGTGCGTTTGTTTATCAAAGCCTTTCGAGCTAACCAAAGGGGTAAGTTTTGGGATCTTTTTTCCAGAGAACTTCTGCAGGGGATTTTGGAGACCCCAAACAGAACCTTTGATATTGTTCTTACAGTATATAAATCTTGGAGAAACCAATGGATTTTCTAATGGTGATGTGGCAGTGACATGTAGTGATTTGAATGTAAATTAAATATGATGATATAGTCTTTGTGTGGAACAACAAAGATGTGTTGATGAGTAAACTAAGTTACATATGTAGGTAACAATATCCATTGACTGTGATTTGAAACCAGCTTTTTATTCAGGTCTCTTTTCTAAAACATAATAAAGAATAGTCTGCGCTCGAGTTGTAGACAAAAGGAAAATAGTTTATCCAAATTTCCACGCACCAGTGGCGGATCTAGAGCATATAAGACAGCCTGAAAATGTGTGCTATCTCATTTTTTTAATAGTAACAATCTATCTTCTAGCTATTGTGAATAAGCTTAACTCAATCAAAAATTAAATAGTGGGAGATATTTTGACAACCCAATCCCATCATGGCTAAATGAATGTCCTGTCTGTGTTGGGAAACTTTTGAATATAAAAGAATCAACCCTCTGACGACGCAGTTTCAGGACTGTAGTCCCAAGAAGACCTTTTTACCAAAATCTAGCTCTAAATGTTGGAGCTTCAAATTTCTTGTACTTGCGATAAGAAAGAGGACTGTCTGAACACTCTCTCTATTATGCAGACTATATTCACTGTCTGCCATTTAGAGTGGGAAAGGTTTATATATAAATATAGTTGCCCCTACCTCTAGATCCGCCCCTGCCATGACTCCCCAAATTTGATTCCGCTGCTGGTGGAAAAAACACAATAAATTAATCTAATTTTAAGCTGCCATTTGAGTGCAATTTATCATGTATTAGAAAAGGACTTTAGTACCCTGAGACATTCAATACTATACCAACTGGCAAAATAAATCTCCTCTGCATCTTCACTGTTGCTCGTTAGAATGTTTTCTTTTCATACTGGTTCTTTATTCACCTTACACATGATCGAGCTGTTTTTCTCCTTTCTTTGCTATTTTTACACTTGTGATGTTGACCACTTGTGTATTTGTACAGCTCAATTTGATTACAATGCTGTACATGAACTCATTTTCTAATAGAGTTGAACTCTGACACTGTTGGATAGTTCCTCTAGACTTACACTATTTATTTCAATCTTGAACAAATTGAATCAACTCAATGTTTGTCTAATCAGGTTAAGTTGAGTTCACAAGGGGTGCTCAAGCAGGCGCACATCTGGTCAAAACCATACTGTCATAATAGAGAAGCATGGACATTTTGTATAAAATCCATTTTGAAGGAGCTTGTCGAGAATTGTTTCTTTTGTACATTGCTAAACTTTTCACCCACCAACAACCCCCATACTCTGCACTATGAATGTAAGCACGCTTTGCACTGCCACATTGAAATATAACTGTCAAGCCTATAACCTCTAATGCCACTAACACTGGTCGCGGAAGCAGGCAGTTTTGTTGCAACCCGTAAAAAGATTTGACTGCTCACACCAGACCCTGCCTCGCACCCAGGTGTGAATGGTTCCGGGGAAATTCGCTCCTTGTGTAAACAACCAAATGACTGGCACAAACCACAAAGACATTTTATATATATTTATATATTTTTTTAAGAGAAGTGTTTGGCATGAAATGGGGCAGAGAGGGGAATGACTTGCAGAGAACGACCGTGGTGTAGAGGTGAGAGCGCCCCCTAATAGAGGCTCAGTCCTCTTCACAGCAGACCCGGGTTAGAATCCAGCCCGGGTCGTTCTCTACATGTCATTCCCCTTAAAAAAAAAGTGTAATGTTGTGTTTTTCTTCCATATGCTTTTAAAAAATAGAAGAAGTTTGAAAATGCTCCAGTCTTCCAGGACATCCCGGGAAGCACCTGTCAGAATAGACAGGTGCTGTATGTTTTTTTTTCTCACCGCTAGATGTCACTAAAACAGCCGTAACTCTACGCGGGTCACGTGACTGACAGCCAATCAATGGGTCCATGCTCCCAGCTGCGTGCTTACTTGATTCAATCACTAATTAGCGTTTTGTTTGCGGTGGCGGAACAGAGGATGTTTTTCTCGTGGTGAAGTGGGGTTTTTGTATCTGTGTAAAGATGTCGGGGTTCAGCGCGCAGCAGACTACCTGGAGGGTAGCCTAGAGCGGAAACCAAAGGTAATAGGCCTACACACAACTCTGGCAGAAATAAGGAGCTGGGTGTCTTAGCTAGTTAGCTTTTTAATTGACTTGACCACTTAAAGGCCTACTTCACCGGTTTGAATATGAAGGTGTATTGAATTCTGAGATCCTATGTAGTATAAATGTGCGAAAAAAATTGAAATCGGTTCATCCTAGCCTGAGAAAAGGCAGAAAGAGTGTTTCGTGACATCACAGAAAGAGAAATATAGGGTTAAAAAAAACGTACTTTGTAAATATTACTGTGATGTCACAGTAAAAGACAAAACCATGCTACCATAAACGTGACGTCAACATCCAACTTGGGCACTTTAAGCTCAAGAGATCCACTCATTCCACAAGCACGAGCAATAGCAACAGCATAGATCCACAACCAATATATATGCCCAACATACGGCGGCATGCAAAACAAACTCACAGTAGGCTATGATCAAGCTGAGTTACACGTACCGCTGTTATGTGTTGCGCTCTTTCCATTGACTCCGGAACGCTTCATGCAAAGTTTGCACCCAAAGTGGCCGAGTGATCCATCCTTTATGTGCAGGGATAAGTTGATGCACGCGTAACTCCGTGGCCTTATTTTCTGTTGACAATGACGTGGTGAGTTGCGAGTATCAAAAAGATAGCAACTAGCCGCAGAGAGGCAACCGAAATCGGCAAGCGTTCAAACTTTTATTGTACAGATCAAAACATTTTCCCGTGCAAGATGCTTGTGATGTTGAGACTTGACATGTTTACTCATTGTTGAGGTTTATTGCACAGAAAGTGTCGGCTCCCCACTCACCCCCTCTGAAAAACAAAAACACAAAAACCAACAGGTGCAGGTGACTATTAATGACTGATACGTCCAGTGACGCACACAGAGGCAAACACCCACATTACCACTGAGAGACAGGCATAAGTGAATCCTCGCGCCAACAACTTATGATGTCTCCTTGTCCTTTTGATCCTGTGCATCAGCCGCTCCATTTTTAATGAATCCAGCATTTCCATTTGCTTTGTTAAACATCCATTGCAGGCTGTTTACACTGTGTTTATCAATTATTTTGCTGTGTTTTCCAAGCTTCAGGATCAGATTCCTTTTCCATAGGGTTAAGAGTGTTGAAAGATTCCAGTTTCCTTATCCTCCTTTAAAAATAAGAGTTTATTTAATTGACTGTGTATGAGATGCATGTTGTCCATCCAATGACTGAAACGGCATAACTCGGTTTCCTTTGTTCTCCAATGTACAGTATGTTGCTTCCTTCAAGCTGCCAAACGAGCCTCCAACAAAGCTCCTTCTGCTGTTTTAATTCAGAAACTGTCATGATTTTCATCATCGTAATCACCATCATTTTCAGACAGTTGTCAACTCATTTGCATATTGGCGACAAACTCATTGATAATTTTTGCTTCAAACCATGTTTTGTGCGTTTATTTTTCCTCCTGTGGCAATAAACCCAATGAAAAGTCATACATTCATATTTATTCATCAAACAGTTCAATGTAACCCTCAAACGCATTTTGCACATCTGAATGTTTACCAGTTTTCAGAAACATTGTCGTTTTTATTAGATTATACGCTCTATTCAGCTTTGCTTTTCTAGCAGTGCAACTGCTTTGCGTTGGATAAAGTGTTTGTTTGCAAACTTGCTACTGACACCAAATATATTTTTTAGCACTAATTGGCCTCAAGTTTCCGAGTAGACCTAAGTTATGACAATGAACCACCATGCACAATAGTAGCTAAATGGAACTCAGCCAGTATATAATTGTCCAGGCTACACCTGTCACTGAATAAGCTACTGCCACGAGCCAATCTGTGCACAAATACCAGTGTGGAAAAGACAGGCAGGTAGGCTAAAATAAGTTTTACCGACTTTCCCCTTTATCTGTTCGGAGGTGGAGGGCCGAGCATCGTCTTTCACATCCTCAGTAGACAGCTCCGACACCTGAAAAAACGAGAGAACTGAACAATTAAAGCGGCGTAAAAAACAGGTGTGCTTAAGTGGTCAAGTCAATTAAAAAGCTAACTAGCTAAGACACCCAGCTCCTTATTTCTGCCAGAGTTGTGTGTAGGCCTATTACCTTTGGTTTCCGCTCTAGGCTACCCTCCAGGTAGTCTGCTGCGCGCTGAACCCCGACATCTTTACACAGATACAAAAACCCCACTTCACCACGAGAAAAACATCCTCACTGTTCCGCCACCGCAAACAAAACGCTAATTAGTGATTGAATCAAGTAAGCGCGCAGCTGGGAGCATGGACCCATTGATTGGCTGTCAGTCACGTGACCCGCGTAGAGTTACGGCTGTTTTAGTGACATCTAGCGGTGAGAAAAAAACATACAGCACCTGTCTATTCTGTGTGGCTATTAGGCCTACTATAGAAGAAAATACTTTTGATAATTTATGCACATGTTTAAAAGCCTTTTCTTTCCTTTATAGATACTATGTCACATGAGTACATTTGTTTAAGGCTTTATACAACATCTTAGGCTTCTTTGTTGATTGTTCCTTAATGAAATATCACATTGAAATCCAGAAAATGAGACATCCTCAAACAAGGTTTTCAGTTAGCATTAGATCTTTATTTCTCATGTCACTTTGAAAGCTTACAAGGAGCTCACACTTAACTTGGGATTTCTCAAATGACACAAGCAAAGATTATATACAGTACTATAAACTGTCAGCTATAGAGGAGACCAAATGTACACATGTTGTAGTTATTTCCGTAGCATATGTTTTCCTGTAAGGTATAGATTTTTTTTTGTGTGTGCCAGAGGCAGGCGCCCATATCCATATATCATTCCATACTTAACTCTGCAGTTATAAAAATATCAGATATTTCTTAATTTCTTTCTATCCCTGTGTTGACAAGTGCATCTTGATGCAACTCCTCAACATTAGCACATTAGTAAATTCTGGAACTCTTAAAGCTGGGGTATGTGATTTCTGATTGGTCAAAATTAACATGAGCTGTACACTTTGACCAATCAGAGTGAGGCTCCGATTCTCTGTTCTTATTGGCTGTTGGGACTGTCCATTCACATTGGCATGACTTTGTTGGTGCGTGTCAGGGGAGGGACCAAAGAGAAAAAGTGGAGCGGTTGAGGTATTTGGATTCGAATCTCTATCCCAACTGCCATTTTCTCCCCAAATCCTCCACCCCAGCTTTAAGTAAACATGTATAGTAAAACATGGCTATTAGCAACTTTTTAAATTTGTTCCCCCTCTTAAAGGTTTCTTTAAATACTCGACACTATTTCAAAGTGCAAAAACTGATCCGAAACTTGAAAACAACAAACAAGGTGCAAATCATAGGCTACTACAAATGTCTGGTGGAAGCGTAAAAAGGACATGGCACTGCTAGCGTGGTGTTGAAGTGAGAACAGAAATATCCAGAGCTAAGTTGACATAAGGATGGCATTGATTTTCTGTAGCTTGGCTGGTCCTGGTACGCTTTAGTTTGGCTGCGAGCTAACGTCATGATGCGATACCCTGCGATGGTTCTCTATGGTTACTCCTCCACTTAAGCTTTAAAGTAATTAATGTTAAGGATAAATCACAAGCCAATGAAACAAATAATACTTCACGTGATATCAGCATCCAGCGACAAACACTGGTTCCCCCTTTGTAATTGTCCTTGGCTCCACTCAATATCGTTATTCTTACTTTAAGAGCCATATCTACCTTCATTCTTGTCCTATAGGCCTACACAATTTGCTGCGCAGCCTGACCTCTCCCTCCATCACTCTGCTGCGCCACTCCTCAGTAGAAGG